>NC_050513.1:13813218-13837105 GCF_002922805.2 Oryzias melastigma | reverse complement strand
GCCAAAAATGCTGAATAAATTTACTGTAATTGTTAAAGAGAATTGTTGGAAAGGCTAAAGCTGTCTGCATAATGCTAAAGTTGCTAAGGGACAAAGTTGTAGAAATTGCGAAGAGTGTACAAATAATTTGAAGAATGTCTAGCAAAAAAAACAAAAAAACAAAACAAACAAACAAAAAAAAAACAATTGTAAACAATGTAAAAATGCATAAAAGGTATAAACTTACAAGTAACCCAAAACCTCAAAAGATCCCAACATTGCCAAAAATGGTAGCACATTGCTAAAATCTTAGCTTAACTTAAAATCAGACCCCAAAACCTCAATAGATGCCAAATTAGCCAAAAAAGCTAATATGTTGCTAAAATTTTAGCTTAACTCAAAGTTAGCCCAAAAACCTCAGTAGATGCCAAATTAGTCAAAAAGGCTAACACGTTGCTAAAATATTAGCTTAACTCAAAATTAGCATAAAATACCTCAGTAGACGCCAAATTAGCCAAAAAAGCTAATACGTTGCTAAAATACTAGCTAAACCCATAAATAGCCCAAAAAACCGATAAGAACAGGATTCTTAAAGGGGCCATACCACGATTTTCTTAAGTCTTTCACAGTGAATTATATCCATATACGTAAACATATATAACCTTTGGAACACTAAAAACATTTTTTTTGTGAAATATTTATTTTTGTGAGATTTTTTTTTCCCTACACAAAAATAAAATGACTTAATTCCTGACGCTCCGCCTGCTGCTGTGTATGGCTGTCGAGCCTTTCATGACGTCACCCGAGAACACGTGTCAAAGTCAAGGCCCGAGGCCAGATTCGGCCCGCTGGGTAATTATATCCATCCCTCCAGATCATTTTATGTTATTGTCATTAATGGCTCGATGCTTATTTCTAACTTGTATATTTTGACAAAATATACTTTCACATAGAGCAAAATATTGAAAGTTATTTAAGGTTTAAGTTAATTTATTCTGGAATATCATTCCTGCCTGTTTTAATTCGTAGTTATGTTAAAAAGTTTTTAAAATTTAGTTTTATTGTGTTCAATAAACATTTAGCCTGTTCGGCCCGTGATCTATGGTGTGTTTTGGATTTTGTCCCTCTGTGCGAATGAGTTTGACTCCCCTGTCCTAGAGCCTTTGGTTCTTAGTTTCTCCCACTAAAGTAAACAGTATCCACATTTTTTCAAAGATGGATGCACATATGATATATCTGGCTTTACTAGGCCTGACCATCAAAACACAACTTCACAACATAAATACAATCGGCGTCTGCACGACTGTGACTGATGGGGGAGGACGACACCATTTTGAATTTGAAATATCTGTAAATTAATTGTGAACAATAGTAAACATAAACCGCAGTGCAACTTTTTAGTGCACAATTGTTACAAACTGAACTAAAACTAAATACCATATGTTTTCCCAATTGACGCCGATTGCCCATTACCTTTAGTGACACTCTCTACTTGTGGCTGGGCTCCTATAAGCTAGTGCAGTCATACAGATGCTGGGTATCTGTAGTATGGTTGTGAGCTAGTCCAGCGATGGCCAAGAAATTCTCAGTCAATTTATTGTTTAAAATTTTTGCGGTTGCATATGCCAAAGAATTTTCAAAAAATCGGTCAGTATAGCAAATTTTGAAGATTCTGCCGATGCCCTCCCATCGTGCAGTGTCAGTTATGACAGTAGCTTAATCCACAACGTGGATTCACAGCTGCTCATTCATCGCCGTAGTGCTCGCATTAACAAGTTTGTCTGCAAGGTCAAAACAAGTTTGACCTTGCAGACATTGCATTTTTTAATTTTTCTTTTCTTTTTTTATGTTTCTCCCACTTTCAAGCTCCTTTGGCGTGTTGCTATGGTGCCAGAGTCTTCCTATGACATCACTACTGACTTAGATTAGCACTACGTCGCACCTGTGTCAAAGACGATGGCAGATGCGGCATTAGAAAGCGCTCACCACAGTTTTGAGATAAAATCAAGAAAAGAAAAACAAAAAAGACATGTCGACTTTTAAATTAGTCTTTGAAGATTCATTTTTTTGTTTACACCAGGGGTGTCAAACTCAATCGCACAGGGGTCCAAAATCCAAAACACATCTTGGGTCGCGGGCCGAACAGGATGATCATTTATTGAACACACTGAAACAAAATTTTTAAAACTTAAAAAAATGTAAGTTTTTAACATTACTATGAATAAAAACGGGCAGGAATATTATTCCAGAACAAATCCGCTTACACCTTAATAACTTCCAATATTTTACTCTCTGTAAAAATATATTTTTTCAAAATTATACAAGTTAGAAATAAGCTCAAGATAACATCAAGCCACCCTTCCGCTATCTTTGGGGTCCAGATAACTCCACCCTTATATCGATGTGTGATTCCTTCCATGAAAAACGTGGATGAAGGTGGACAGGATTTTATGTCTGCCATGGACATCAGTGAAACTCAAAAATCACTGATTAAAAAAAAAAGTTCAGCACACTGACTTGTGGGGTCCAGATGACCCCACTCCCAATGTCATCATACCTCGGATAGCGGAAGGGTTACTAACAATTAAATAAAAGGATCTGGAGGTCCAGATATATTTACCTGGCAGGCCGGAAATGCCCCCCAGGCCTTGATTTTGACACATGGGTTACATAATTGTGACTATTTGACTAATCGTAACAGCCCTAGAGGAAGGATGTTGCAAAAGTCAGAGGAGTAGAGGTCAGGTGAGAGTTCGTTTAAAGGTTTTGTCATTTCTGAAAAGAGGGAGGAGAGGACCTTAGAAATTCCTTCTCGGTAGTTTATTAGAAATACATAGTATGCAGATGTGGCTTTAGAAATTGAGTCTTTGTAGTGGGAAAGATGGCTGCTGTAAATGTCTTTCTGGATAGAAAGACCGCTTTTTAAAAATAGTCTTTCCAAGTCTATGACCTTTTGCTTTTAGTTGTCTAAGGTTTAACCAGGGGTTAGTGGAAGTATTTTTGAGTGGAGCACTGTGGAAGTTGTTGTTATAATGTGAAACTAGTTCCTCAGAAGTTTGATGATTGTCAGCACTGCTTAGGGATATGAGAGGAAAGATGATCCAGGTTTGTTGATTTTTACTGAAGTTTCTGCTACATGGGGGGATTTGATCCTGTGGATGACACTGAAAGATACAAGGGAGTGATCCGAAAGTGGGAGGGGATCAGTCTTGCAGGCAACTGGTGAGACTTGGTATCTATAGTTGGATATAGTGGAAGATCTGACACAATCCTTGATGAGTATCTCTGGTGTGGCAAGTATCCAATGTCCAGTTTTTGGAGCAGACATGGCGGTGGTGACCTGTGTGGAGGGGACTAGAGTTCTGTTAGGTCAACTGCGGAGTATTGGATCAGCACTGGTCAACAATGCTGGACAAGCAACAGGATAGTGGTGGAGAGAAATTAGTATCACCCCGATTTATGCGACCATAATTCTTGATTTGTGTGCAGCTTTGAATTTGTGCATGTGTAATTCCTGATTTGTGCATAATTTATGATTAGTGTGCGCGTACTCCTAATTTGTGGGTGCGTAATTCTTAGTTTGTAACTCATATAATGTAGTGTAAAATGAAATTCAAAAAAATACAAAATACAATTTACACATGAAAAATTTTAAATTACAACAGCTCGAAACTAATTACAAACCCCCCAAAAATTATGCACGAATCACCTCACACCCGCACAAAAACCTCAGTTACACACAAATCTGTTGTGAGACTTATTTCACGTCTCAGAGATTCGTCCATGAGTGATGTGTTTAAATACTACTTGAATGCTCGGTCATCAGAGTTTTCTTATCAGCCATTTTGAACTTAGATTGTACATAATATCCAGTCAATCTGAAAGGCCCCCAATGACAATATTTTTTATTTGAAGGAAATGTTCCCAGTAGTGTTTTAAATATGATTATGAAGTAGTTTGTTGATTTGAAGTTTTTAACCAAAGTCCCACAACCTAAATGTCTTAAAAAGCAAATTTTCCTGTTAATCTGAAGCCTCTGTTTTGAAAATATCCTCCTGGGTGTAGGTTTTGGAGCTGAGCTGAGCTGTCAAGTTTCACCAGATAAAATTCACAATTTAAGTTTAAAACGGCTGATGAGATCAGTTTCCTGTTCTTAGCTGACACAATTGGCACTTGGTGTGGTTTTCTGTTGCTGTAGCCCATCTGCCCCTAGAGATGCTCCTAACGAATGGTTATTTAAGTTACTGTCGCCTTTTTATCAGCTGGAATCAGTCTGGCCATTCCCCATTGACCTCTGGCATCAACAAGGCCTTTCTTTCCACAGATTTGCTCACTGGATATTTTCTCTTTTTCTGACCATTCTCTGTAAACTCTGGGAATTGATTTGTGTGAAAATCCCAGTAGATCAGCAGTTTCTGAAATATACAGACCAACCCGTTCTGACAAACTGAGCTACAGCAGACAGTCTTGACCTGGTCTACATGCCTAAATGTATTGAGTTGCTGCCATGTGATTGGGTGATTAGCAATTTGCATTAACAAACAGTTGGACAGGTGTGCCTAATAAATTGGCCAGTAAGTGGATGTTTGCTGTCCTCTGTCGTCTCAATGTCCTGTTTTTTCTTGTGTTTCTGCAGTCCTCCCACAAAATTATGTTCCTGAAGAAGAAAATCTCTTCAACCAGCAGGGGAACTTCACAGTGGAACAGGAGGAGACAGATCCTCTACAGATTAAAGAGGAACTGGAGGAACAAGAATCTCCACAGATTAAAGAGGAACTGGAGGAACCAGAACCTCCACAGATTAAAGAAGAGCACGAGGAACCAGAATCTCCATGGGTTAAAGTGGAACAGACAGAACTGGAATCTCCACAGATTAAAAAGGAAGCGGAGGAACCAGAACCTCTTCCGATTAAAGAGGAGCAAGAAGAACACTGCATCGGTCAGGATGAAGAGCAGTTTGAGCTGAAGCAGGAGACTGATACTTATGAGGAAATTGAGTACAATATAGAAGTTTTAAACAATCAGCAGAGCTTTAATGCAACTGATAGTCAGGATGAAGAAGGAAGCCATGACGAATCTACATCGACTAAATATGGAGAGACAGACCCACAGAACAGAGATCAGATAAAGAGAGGGAATTGTATAGAAATATCTCACACTGTTTCTGTTGGTATGAGAACCAAGTCTGATGAAAGATCTTATGTCTGTGAAGAGTGTGGTAAAAGTTTTTGTCACGGGTCTAAGTTAAGAATTCACATGAGAACTCACACAGGAGAGAAGCCTTTTTTTTGTAAAGAATGTGATAAAAGTTTTAGTCAAATAGCTAATCTCAACACACACATGAAAATTCATACAGGCGATAAACCCTTTTCTTGTAAAGAATGTGACAAAATATTCTATCAAAAATCTCATCTCAAAAGTCACATAAGAACTCACACAGGAGAAAGGCCTTTTACTTGTGAAGAGTGCGAAAAAAGTTTTAGTCATCAATTAACTCTCAAAAAACACATGAGAGTTCACACAGGAGAGCGACCTTTTTTTTGTAAAGTATGCGATAAAAGTTTTTGTTATAAATTCAGTGTTAAAAAACACATGAAAATTCACGCAGGAGAAAAGCCCTTTTCTTGCAAAGAATGTGATAAAAGTTTTTATGAAAAATCGTATCTCACAACACACATGAGGACTCACACAGGAGAGAAGCCCTTTTCTTGTAAACAATGTGACAAAAGTTTTAGTCAAATGACTAATCTCAGGACACACATGAAAATTCATACAGGTGACAAACGTTTTTCTTGTCCAGAATGTGATAAAAGTTTTTGTCAAAAATCTCATCTCAATAGTCACATGCGAAGTCACACATGAGAGAAGCCTTTTTGGTCAGGAATGGTAAAGACTGGAACTTCATTCAGATTAGTTGCACAAATATTGAAATATTTTAGGTAATGATTTATTTATTATGTTATTTTATAGTACTTTACAGCAGGGTGAACAGAACACTAGCCATGGTTTGGCCCACATCTGTACCGCGGATACCATCCCCGCCTGCTGGGCACCTTACGCTGCTCACACATTAATATCAATCGGCTGTCCACACCAAATGCAGTTGGTGTCAAATTCATGTAATGTACACCATGTTTGTTTCAACATGCATCAAAGTTGCTTCTTGACAGTTATCCTAAAGTCTGATAACCAGAAGCTCCCCTGACGTGTGGGAGGAGCTTCCGTCAAAAACTTCTCGAATTCCCCATGGAGGAGGCGCATACTGAGAATTAATACCAAAAAAATAATGAAAAATAAAATTTTAACTTTTTTATTTCGGATTTAATTTGGACATTAGGGGCATTGGATGTAAGGGAAAATTGCATATTCAGTCGTCTTTTCTCTCAGTTTTTGTAGATTTAGTCTCCAGACATGCAATTCTAACCAGAAACTACATGATTTTACAATTTTATTGAGGTTCAAAGATGTGTGAGTGTATATTTATTCTTTGAAGTTTTTAATAGATGTTTTTTTCAAATGTGTTTTAAAGCTCTTGTTTTTTTCTGTTTTTTTACTGATCTGAAAAATGATCCGAACCATGGCCCTAAAACTGTGGCACGATCCGGACCGTGAGTTTTGTGATCCGTTACACCCCTACTTTACAGATAAAAACTTCATTTTTTGTTTCAGAGAATTATTATAAAAAAGCCTAAATGTTGCTTACTCCACCCTGACCCGCTAATTATCTCTAAATGCTTGCAGAGGTTTTTCTGAGTCTTTGGCTCTCAGCGCTTGCTGCTATTTAAATTACCATAGTGCTTCCACTACAAATGTAGTGTAGTTCCAATAGATTCTAAAGAAAGATGAGCAGCTTTGCCCTGATATGTAACAACTCACATTAATAAAGTGTTTACATAATTAACACAAACCAACTAATCCTGATTATGTGAAAAGCAGTTTTTTTTTATTATAATGCAATAATTCACGGTGGTAAGATGTTACCTTTAAGTCTTGTATATTATTATTATTATTATAATTATTAGGTTGCCTTTTTCCGCACAAGAATTAGTTGGTTTTCATGGTTTGATAAAAGAAATTGTAAAGACATTTTGTGAAATAACAATTCAAAAGTAATGTTCAATTTGTGTTGGTTGATTTTTTTATTAAAATATTTTATTTTATTGTTTTTTGGTTTGAATTTGTGTAGTTGACTGTTGTTGTTGTAGTTTATACTGATACAATGTCCAAGAGTTTAGGACTGCTTGTTTTCTTTTTCAATGTTCTGTCCAAATCTTTACTCTGAAGAATAAAGTGGACGTGCACATATTAAGAAGTGTGAAGTCTTTCCCTAATTAGGGATAGGGCAAGTAATGAGAAAGTTATGACAAGTCAAAGGGGCCCTACCATGAAAATTCTACTTTTTGAAGTTTTAACTGCATTTTACTGTTCAGTCCTCACAATAAAGAACCTCAAAGCGGTATTTTGATCCATTCATGCATTTAAGAGTAATCCTCTAAAAACCTGCACTGTCTGCAGCAGCCCCTCCCATACCCACACAAACAAGCGGTTTTGCTGTTTGCTGATCTTTATTCCATTGGAATTGTCTATTTCAGCCTTGATATAAAGATCAGAGCAATACACCAAATTTGAACTTTTTTGTCACATACCTATCTATAGAAGTATTTATCATTGGAAGCCCAACGCAAGTAGTTTTAACTTAAATCAGAATGTTCTGGAATATGAACACTATCTCTTTTGTTGGAGTGGACATACATATAGCGTTCAGCTGAAGCTGTGGTTTCCAGGTGATATCCAGCAGTCTGCGCTGACGACAGAGCTCCTGCTCGTACTGGACGATGGTTCCTTCACAATGTCTGAAGATTTCTTAAATATATTCAAATCATATAGTACATTATTAATGTATTTCTAAACAAATGTGTCTAAATGTGTAAACTCAAAATTGAATTGAATTGAATTGAAATAATAAAAAAAAATTGGAATTAAATCGTTTCTGGAAATTATAATTGATACCCAACCCTAATATCGATACTAGTGATACTGAGATCGATACACCAACCCTTAGTGCCCAATCACCACCACACCAGTCGCTGCCAAAGCCCCCCAGACCTGTGCGGAAAGCAGTGGTTAGCGCTCTTGCCTCACAGCGAGAAGGCCCCAGTTCGACTCCCGGCTGGGACCTTTCTGTGTGGAGTTTGCATGTTCTCCCCGTGCATGCGTGGGTTTTCACCGGGGACTCCGGCTTCCTCCCACCGTCCAAAAACATGCTTCATAGGTTAATTGGTGACTCTAAATTGTCCCTAGGAGTGAATGTGTGAGTGAATGGGTGTGTGATTGAGGCCCTGTGACAGACTGGCGACCTGTCCAGGGTGAACCCCGCCTTCGCCCATCAGTAGCCGGGATAGGCTCCGGCACCCCGCGACCCCGAAAGGGAAGAAGCGGCCAAGAAGATGGATGGATGGATGGAAGAATCTTTGAAAATACTTCATGTTCAAAGTCAGTACTTTGGTGTTTTTTTATGTATAGAGTAAATAACATCCATCTAAAAAAAGGGGGGTGTTAGCACATTTTTTCAGACAATTTTTCCTCTGAACTTCATTGTTTGTGCTGTGGTAATAAACTCTGGTATGACATGCAGTGGTCAACCAGATTCTATGTTGATAATGATCCAGTTTATCCTTGATTAGATAAAATAATCTGTTTGAAAGAAAGGTTCAGTCTCCAAAAAACTTTTTATTTTAGATCCATCTTTGTTAAAGTCATCCTACCTTATTCACTGTACTTTGCAATAAGAGCAGCAAAACTCTGAGAAGGAATCACTTTCTGCTCCATTCACTGTCATTCATGCAGTGAACCTGGGATTCTCCACCTCAATGACTGTCTTTTCGTTTCTGCAGTTCATTTCCGTTCTTTGTGACTTTCCCACGTTCCAACTATCTTCTTTCACGTGTCATGCATTCTCGTCACCACCATCGAAGTTTTGGATTCACCAGCAAACTGGATGTAATCTCACTGTGAGTTCATTCTTTATGCTTATCAGAAATGGAAAAATATGTGCTGCTGCTCCCATGTTAACCACTAGAGGGCAGCACAGTGTTTGTCATTGTTGCTGTGTGAGCCTGAAGGCGCTATAAAGGAAAAGCAGATCAAACCTGAGCTAAGATTTCTGTTCCAGTGAGAGCAGACTGCAAAGATCGGACAGAGCTTCTGAACTTCTCTGCTTCCTTCAGATTAAACTCTGCAGGAAGATTCAAACAGCTGATCCAGAAATGATTCCTCACCTTCACTTCTCAGATGTTCTCCAGATGTTTCATCAGATTTTGGTCCTTGGTTGTAAGTTGCAGTTTAAGCAGAAGAAAGGTGTTGCAGTGAAACACAGTAGGAACAGCAACGCTTGATTCTGAAATTTCTTTGGGATCTTGTACGGAGCTATTTTAAAATAAAATAAATTAATTTCATCTTCAAATGTTGTCTTTTAGGTTTAAAAACTCAAAATTTCATTTCAAACCTTTTTTTCATGTTTCCAATCTTTTTTTTTTCACTTTCAACTATCTTTGTTTGTTTTTTTTAAATCTGAAAATTAACCTTTCAAAATGTTTGGCCCCACTGTGGCGTGTTGGGGCAGGGCTAACAGGAAGGATCAATCAAAATTGATGATGGTGGAAACTTCAGTCCCAGGGTATTCGCTAACTCATAGAACTGTGATAAATACTGTCAGAAAATGGCTGTCCAATGAATCAGTTGTGGTTGATCAAGATCATGGACCACAGTCCTTGTCACTTTTTGGGATTTGTTGAGGCGATGATGAATCTTTGTGTGTGATTCAGGTTGATCAATCCCTCTGGTTCCAGCTCAGATGAACACACACGGGATCCCACTTCTGACACCAAGATTGTGGTGGAAGTTTGTTAGATCCGATGGAATAAAGCGTCTTCAAGGGTATTTACTCAACAGAGTAAAAGAAAAGAAATACACGCTGGAGAGATGCATGGAGAGGAGACTGCAGATTCTCTGCTTGTTAGGTGGGGCAACCACCTTTTATACAGAAGCACAAACAAACTCTACTCAGGAACTTAAGATAGCGACTTTACGGTTTCATATCTAAAAATGGACAAGATGTTCTAATCAAATCAAGAAAAACTTCTTTGTTTTCTGAAGCTGTTATAATCGAAAGACAGATAAGGACTCAGAATGAGAACGAGGTTGGACATGGCAGATCCTGAAGCTGCCGCTGAAAAAAGTGGAATAAAGTGTTTTATCCTCAGTGATATTTTGACCAGAACTCCTAAAGTCTCTGTGAAACTTTTCCACCATTATCAGATCCAGAGATGGAATGTCGCTTTATTAAAATCATCTTTCCATTTATTAATTTCTAAAATCTTTCAGAAGCATTTTTTCATAGACAACAAACCTTTCTGATAGATGGCTTTTAGTAAGTGGGAGGAGCTTAGTGCGAGGGTGGGATCTGACCTGCTTTTGCCTTTATATTCATGTATTCAACAATGAAATTTGGATTTGATCAATTTTAAGACAGTTTCATCTCTTTCATTGAGTTGATATTTTGTAGCAGAGGTCAAAGGTCAAATAGAGCAGTTTTCAATTCTAGAAACTAAGAAGAGTAACCAACATTAGCTGGATTCTCATATTGGTTTGAGAGAATGAAGCACTTTGTTTCCAACACTGCTAAATGTAGTTTTAGAAAAGTTCAGGTGCTTGAACAGATGCTTTGCTGAGACATTTCAGAGGGTTGAAGTCCAGCTGTTATCAGTTTCTGTATTTGAACTCGACCTGTTATGGTTGTTTGACAACAATGTGGTCACAAGGAAAAGATAACCTTCATTGTAGCTTTGGATTCAGATCATTTGAGGAACCAAACCTATTGCGTTCATGAAATACCTGAAATACCTGCAGCTGTATTCACTTCTTTAAATAGTTTTGTGGTAAACATTATCTTGAACTGAGTAACAAAGAATTGATTTAAAAGAAGATACATTTAAAGAAAACAGTTTTTTTTGTAGCAGTAATGACAGATTTTCTGAACCTTTTGCACAAATTACAGCCACATTATTAGTAACATTTTAACAATTTAGGAAACTGATTCACTGTGTTCCTGATATGCCGCTTACATGGAAATTTCAGCTTTCAAATCCTCACTGAGTCTTCTTCTCCAGAACATATTCAAATGTTGGGGGAGGAGCTCTGTTCAGGTGTTCCTGAAATAGCAAAAGAGGAAGTCGAGTTTTCCTCAATGTTAGAGCAGACGGAGCAGGAGGAGACGGTGAGAGTGGCTCCAACTTTCTTCTTCTTCTTCACGGTGAGTCTTTTGTGTTCTTCCAGATTGAAATTTAAACCTCAGAATAGAACGGTCAGAGCTGCAGTGAACGAGAAACTTTAAGACCTTATTCTCTACCTGATGACATCAAAAACTGAAACTTATAAAGGATTTAAAACTTTTTCAAAGTAGTGGATAAAAACAAGCCAGGTTTGTTCTCATGCTTAAAATGATCCTTCACATAAATTCATTTTTTGTTGCAAATTGTTCCAATATAAATGTAGATGTACTTTAGCTTTAGTGCTAATTCCGGTATATTTATGCTCTATATTCGCTAAAACAGTAATATGCATTGTCCTAATTTAAATTACATATAATAGAATAATAAAAATGGCAGATGTCACACACACTCACTGGCTCAATGTTGTGACTTTTAAATGTTCCTCAGACATCAGATGAAGTGATGACTCTGTTTCACCCTTTTTTCCAGCTCAGATTCAAATTAAATTAAAGTGTCAAAACATCAGTGACAGTCAAACGAAGACTGTGAGAGGCTGTGGAAACTCTCCAGTGCATTGATGATAGTCAGGACACACACAGGTGATGAACTGCCGCATGTTTTTGCAATCATATCAGTCATGCGATCTTCATTTTTGAACTGACATTATTATGTTGGAAGAGTAATTAAAACTTGAGTCCATCTCTGATTAGTTCTTCCACCAATATCATTTCTGCACAATCTGTTCTGGCATTATAATGTCATTTGTCACAAAAAAATGTTCATAGACAGGATAATGAGTTCTAGCTTTTGTATAGACCAATAAAATGCTTGAGATTACAGCAGCTGCTTCCAGGTTTCTTCTTCAACCTGTTCATTGTCCTTAGGTCAGGAAATCTGATATTTTGGTTAATCTTCTTTCTCTTTGGAGCTTCTTCTCAGTGCTTCTCAACAGCTTTATACGCTGTCTAGAGCTCTCTTTGACAAAACAACTAAATTAGAGTCCAGAGCTGCTCAGCCATTAGCTCTTTGCTAGTTAGTTAGATAAAAAAATGCATGTCTTTCTTTTACTTTGTTGTTTAATTTCTGTCTGTTTTTCTTGATCTGATTCATTTTTCCTGAATTTTATAAACAGGAAGTTTGTTGTTTCTTTGTCAAAGTGACTGAATGACTGAATGACTGAAATGCTTTCCATCATGGAGTGTTTCCTCTGCAGGTGAAGGTTGAAGGTGTGTGTGAGCTGATCCAGCGGATCCAGTGAATCCAGCTGCATGGATCAGTGTGAGGACACACAGGAGGGAGCCCCTCCTTCTACGAAAAGGAAAACTAAAAAACGTAGGAAACGGAGAAAAGCTCAGAGGTGAGATGAACATCTCTAACTGTCCATGACTCTTCTCCATGTCAGAGCTCAGCACTCACATCAACAACCTTCATTCTTCACAGGAACCAACCTGGACCTGGAGATGAACCCAGCTGTGTGTCTTTCAGGAGTGACAAGTCAAAGGATTTTATCTTGAACTTCAAAGCCAGTCCAGGAGTGGAACAGTAAGTATTTGTCAGAGTTAAAGGAGGCTGGATAATAGTTTAAATGATCGTTAGTTTTCGGCTGAATGACTTGAGGTCTGGTTCAGTTCTTGATCTCTCTGATCAGACTCACTTGGAGCATCATGTGTGATGAGACTTTTTCAGTTCTGAGACTCTCTCTGAAGTAGAGGTAGATATCCCTGTACATGTCCCTGTATGGTGCATGCCGCCACCCCACCCCCACCGCTGCTGTGACATTTAAAATATACAGCACAGTAGTTCTCAACAAAAAATAACCCATAACAATGCCATAACGGCTTAACTATTATGTGAAAGAGATAATGATCTTTTACTGCCACTACAATGTTACACATTTAAATGAAAATACCTAAAAATGAGGCTTTTCACGGTAATTATTAGGTTAGATCAGTAATAGATTGATTACATTAATTAATTACAGGTCATAATTACTTACTAGGACAAAAAAGTTAAAGAAAATACACTTCCATGTTTGTTTACAGACATTAACATATAAATTATGCCAGCATAATGACTCTCAATCTTAAAAAGACAAATTTGCACTTACAAATACAATATACATACAATAGATGCTGCATTGAATCAATTAAATGTGACATGTGTCAAACAGAATTTAGTTAATTGCTTGAAAAGGACTGGGATTTCTTAGTTTGGAGACCTTCTTTTCGGGTGTGAACCCTAAAAGAAGACAATGAACTTTAAATTATTTCTAAGGTAAGGCCTTGTTTTTACATTACAGCCCTCACCTGTACATCGTCCTGCCGGAGAGCATCATGCCCACAGAAACAGTTCAAGTTTTTAAACACACCTTTTTAACTTAGCTTTCAGATTATTTTATTATTTGTATTAAAACCATGTCTTATCACAAAATGTATGTATTTTTTTTAATGTCATTGTTATTCAGTTATATATTTACTTGTTTAGTTTCTTGGGGTGGCTGTATTGCAGCAGTAGAGTAATGATGGATCCCCACAATAGTTTCCTAGCACCACTGACAAGCCATGTGTAATTAGTCAATGTTTTATATTTTAATGTGAGGGGTTGAGGTTCATCCTGGGAAGTTGGATGGATGGGGTTGTGGTGGGATGGTTTGAAAAGTGCTTCTCTAAAAGTTGCAGAGCTTACACAACCCTAGTTGATTTGTTTAGCAAGTAAGGCAAGGCAAGGCAAGTTTATTTGTATAGCACATTTCATGTACAGAGACAATTCAAAGTGCTTTACATAAAACATTAAAAGAAACAATCAAAAGAAATAGTAAAAATGTCATTCATCATCATTCAAATCATTAAAATAAAATTAAAAGAAAGTAAAAAGATTTTAAGATTTTAATTTAAAACAAGCATAGATAAAAAGTGCGGACGTAAACTTTTGAATACATATTAATCAAATGCAACTGAGTTGAGTCTTTAACCTGGATTTAAAGACACTGAGTGTTTCAGCAGATCTAAGGTTTTCTGGAAGTCTGTTCCAGATCTGTGGTGCATAGAAGCTGAATGCAGCTTCTCCATGTTTAGTTCTGACTCTAGGAACTGATAAAAGACCGGATCCTGATGACCGGAGAGGTCTGGCTGGTACATACTGGGTCAGGAGGTCAGTCATGTATTTTGGTGCTAAACCATTCAAAGCTTTATAAACCAGTAACAGAACTTTAAAGTCTATCCTCTGACAGACAGGTAACCAGTGTAAAGACCTCAGAACTGGACTGATGTGGTCTACTTTCTTGGTCCTTGTGAGAACCCGAGCAGCAGAGTTCTGAATAAGCTGCAGTTTCCTGATGGATTTTTTTGGTAGTCCTGTAAAAACACTGTTACAGTAATCAAGTCGACTAAAGATGAAAGCATGCACTAGTTTCTCCAGGTCCTGCTTAGACATCAGATCTTTAATCCTTGAGATATTTTTGAGATGATAATAGGCTGATTTAGTGACTGCCTTAATGTGTTTATCAAAATTTAGGTCTGTGTCTATCACTACACCCAAGTTTCTGGCCTGGTTGGTAGTTTTTAGTTGAATAGATTGAAGCTCTGTAGTGACGTCTAACCTTTTTTCTTTAGCCCCAAAGACAATAACCTCAGTTTTGTTTTTGTTTAATTGAAGTAAGTTGTGACACATCCAGTCATTAATGTCCTCAATGCATTTACCAAGAGCCTGTACAGGGCCTCGGTCTCCTGGTGTCAGTCTAATATATATCTGTGTGTCATCTGCATAGCTATGGTAACTAATGTTGTTGTTCTTTATAACCTGGGCCAGTGGGAGCATGTAGATGTTAAATAGAAGTGGTCCCAGGATGGAGCCTTGGGGCACTCCACATGTAATTTCTATTGGCTCAGAAGTGAAGTTACCAATTGACACAAAATATTTCCTGTTTTCTAAGTACGTTTTGAACCAGTTTAGTACTGGCCCAGTGAGACCCACCCAGTTTTCCAGTCGTCTGAGTAGTATTGCGTGGTCGACTGTATCAAACGCAGCACTGAGATCCAGTAAAACTAGCACTGACATATTTCCACTGTCTGTATTCAAACGTATGTCATTAGTCACTTTGGTCAGAGCCGTTTCAGTGCTGTGGTTCTGTCTGAAGCCGGACTGGAAGACATCATAGCAGTTGTTATTTATTAGGAATTCATTTAACTGATGGAAAACAGCTTTTTCAATGATCTTACTTAAAAATGGCAGGTTTGATATCGGTCTGTAGTTTTTAATTTGAGTTTTGTCTAGACCAGGGGTCACCAACACGTCGCCCGCGGGCGCCAGGTCGCCCCCGAGCACCACATCAGTCGCCCGCAGGTCTCTTCTAAAAATAGCACAACTCACTTGTGAGCTACTCGAAAATTTTATTTAATCAGTGTCTTCACATAGCGAAGTATCATTATTATTATTAATAATGAATAACTGAAGGCAAACTAAGCAAATTTATTATTTCAAACTGGTAGCCCTTCGTATGATTCAGTACCCATGAAGTAGCCCGCAGTTTCAAAAACGTTGGTGACCCCTGGTCTAGACTGTCCTTTTTTAGGAGAGGTTTGATTACAGCTGTTTTCAGTGGTTCTGGGAAAACACCAGATGTTAATGACAAGTTGACAATCTGGAGCAGGGCTGGCCTTTATGATTTGTATCACATAGAAATCACCATGACTTTATATACCCATGGACAGTGTGTTTTCATATGATCCATTGGTTTGCTGTTCTAAATCTGAATATTCCATTGTTGAATGAGAATCACATGATACTATCTGTGTTCAAATTGTACAAATTGGAGAGCCAATGTAAATGATGAGATGTAATTAAAACCCCAATAAGATTACCCTGAAATATTAAATCATGGTTGCACAATGGTGTGACAAGACCCTGGTTCAAATCCTAGTAGGGACCTTTCTTTGTGGACTTTGCATGTTGTCCAACAACTGTAATGTGTACTCACAGACACCCACCCACCCCCACCCCCTCAAACTTCAAACCTTCCGGCTCAGACAGAATGGATCTGATTGTTGATGATTCTCCACAGAGTCTACCAGCAGAGCTCAGAGACTCCCAGGGGTCCATCTGTCCAGCAGCATCAAACACAGCTGGACTCCATATTTCTGGTCTGTACATGAACAATAACTACTTTTCCATCATTCTGTTCACAGTCATCTCCATGATGCACTTTGTAGACCAGTGGATTGTCAGTGTGTCCAACATGGAGCTGATGTTTGGCTCCATGACTTCACTCTGATTGGCTCATTCATCTAGAATTCTGTTGCAGCTGCTGGAGGACAACATTGTCACTTTTGTGAAGAAGGAGCTGAAGAAGATCCAGAAGATTCTAAGTCAGAGGGAGGAGGAGGAGGAACTGGAGGATGAAGATGAAAATCAGAGGAGCAGCAGAGAGTCACTGGTGAAGATTACAGTGAACTTCCTGAGGAGAATGAAGCAGGAGGAGCTGGCTGATCGACTGCAGAACAGTAAGAGGATTTCTCTGAAGGTTTCAGCTGCTGGATAAATAAAGATGTACTGATGTCTCAACACATGGAACAACATGGATTAAGATCCTGATCATTCATGACTGCAGAGAGTTTATTCATTTATTTATTGTTGTCTTCATTCAGAATCGTTTGCAGGTTGTCGGCACATAGTTCAATCTGGTCTGAAGAAGAAGTTCCAGTGTGTGTTTGAGGGAATCGCTAAAGCAGGAAACCCAACCCTTCTGAATGAGATCTACACAGAGCTCTACATCACAGAGGGAGGAACTGGAGAGCTGAATGAAGAACATGAGGTCAGGAAGATTGAAGCAGCATCCAGGAAAGCAGACAGAGCAGAAACAAGCATCAGACAAGAAGAGCTCTTTAAACTCCCAACTGGAAGACAAGAACCAATCAGAACCGTGATGACAAAGGGTGTGGCTGGCATCGGGAAAACAGTCTTAACACAGAAGTTCACTCTGGACTGGGCTGAAGGCAAAGCCAACCAGAACATCCACTTCATATTTCCATTCACTTTCAGAGAGCTGAATGTGCTGAAAGAGGAGAAGTTCAGCTTGGTGGAACTTGTTCATCACTTTTTCCCTGAAACCAAAGAAGCAGGAATCTGCAGCTTTAAAGACTTCCAGATCATCTTCATCTTTGATGGTCTGGATGAGTGTCGACTTCCTCTGGACTTCCACAAGACTCAGACCCTAACTGATCCTAGAAAGTCCACCTCAGTGGGTGATCTGCTGACAAACCTCATCAGGGGGAACCAGCTTCCCTCGGCTCGCCTCTGGATAACCACACGACCTGCAGCAGCCAATCAGATCCCTGCTGAATGTGTTGACATGGTGACTGAGGTCAGAGGGTTCAATGATCCACAGAAGGAGGAGTACTTCAGGAAGAGATTCCAAGATAAGAAAAAGCAGGCCAAAAAGATCATCTCCCACATCAAGAGATCCCGAAGCCTCCACATCATGTGCCACATCCCAGTCTTCTGCTGGATCACTGCTACAGTTCTGGAGGATCTGCTGAAGAGCAGAGAGGGAGGAGAGCTGCCCAAGAGCCTGACTGAGATGTACATCCACTTCCTGGTGGTTCAGGCCAAAGTCAAGAAGGTCAAGTATGATGGAGGAGCTGAGACAGATCCTCACTGGAGTCCAGAGAGCAGGAAGATGATGGAGTCTCTGGGAAAACTGGCTTTTGAGCAGCTGCAGAAAGGAAACCTGATCTTCTATGAATCCGACCTGACAGAGTGTGGCATCGATATCAGAGCAGCCTCAGTGTATTCAGGAGTGTTCACACAGATCTTTAGAGAGGAGAGAGGACTGTACCAGGACAAGGTGTTCTGCTTCATCCATCTGAGTGTTCAGGAGTTTCTGGCTGCTCTTCATGTCCACCTGACCTTCGTCAACTCTGGAGTCAACCTCATGGAGGAAGAACAGAAAAAGTCTTGGTTTTTCACTGTTTTTCAGAACAGCTCAGTTCAGTTCTACCAGAGTGCTGTGAACAAGGCCTTACAGAGTCAAAATGGACACCTGGACTTGTTCCTCCGCTTCCTCCTGGGTCTTTCACTGCAGACCAATCAGAATCGCCTACAAGGTCTGCTCACACAAATAGAAAATAGCTCACAGACCAATCAGAAAACAGTCCAGTACATCAAGGAGAAGATCAGTGAGAATCTGTCTGCAGAGAAAAGCATCAACCTGTTCCACTGTCTGAATGAACTGAATGATAGTTCTCTAGTGGAGGAGATCCAACAGTCCCTGAGTTCAGGACGTCTCTCCACAGATGAACTGTCTCCTGCTCAGTGGTCAGCTCTGGTCTTCATCTTACTGTCATCAGAAGAAGATCTGGAAGTGTTTGACCTGAAGAAATACTCTGCTTCAGAGGAGGCTGTTCTGAAGCTGCTGCCAGTGATCAAAGCCTCCAGCAAAGCTATGTAAGAACTCTCATAAAAATCAAGTTTATTGAATGAATTAATTTGAATGATGGAAGAAGCTGTAAAACTGCTGTCTGATCTTGTTATTTTTTTCAGACTGAGTGGCTGTAACCTGTCGGAGAGAAGTTGTAGAGCTCTGTCTTCAGTTCTCAGCTCTCAGTCTTCCAGACTGAGAGATCTGGATCTGAGTAACAACAACCTGCAGGATTCAGGAGTGAAGCTTTTGTCTGCCGGACTGGAGAGTCCACACTGTGAACTGGAGACTCTCAGGTGATTATTTTTTTTCTCATTTGAATTTTGGTTTCAGGTTTTATCAATTTTTTTTTCTCGATTAGGAGAATGTTTTAGATAGATTTCTGTGATATAAACGTCAACAAAATAAATATAATAAATCTAATAAATAAATCTGATTTCTCAACATCGCCTGTGTCTTCCATACATTTTAATTGAGATATCCACAGACACCAATCCTTAGAGCGATCATCCTAAAAACATTGCCTGGTAGCTCCACCCACATGCGGCTGAGTGAGTCAAGCTGTGTAGCACATTTTTTGACAAGCGGCAAGCAGCGAATTTGTCACGCAAAGAAAGAGGGGCGGAGCATGTGAATTTGTCACGTGAATCGCGTTCGGTGTGAAAGAACTTTAACAGAGCAGCTGCTGCCTCTGCAGAACCCAGTTCAGAAAGTGGTCCTAAGAATCAGGGGAGAAGGTTTAAACTCAAGTAAAAATAGAGGCAATGGATCCACCTGAAGCTCTTGGTTATTTAGTTTCTGCGGAGTGAAAATTCGTAATGTGACATTTGTCCAAACTGAGTCATGTAATCTAAATCTTGATCACATGAAATCACAAAGACAATGAATGGAGACAGTTTCAGTTTGTGTGAGCCAGTAAGCCTCATCAATTCCACTGCTGTTCTCTCACTCTTTCTGCCATGTGTGTTTTGTTGTGTTGTGTGTCTGCAGTCTGTCGGGCTGTCTGATCACAGAGGAAGGCTGTGCTTCTCTGGCTTCAGCTCTGAACTCCAACCCCTCCCATCTGAGAGAGCTGGACCTGAGCTACAATCATCCAGGAGAGGCTGGAATTAAGCTGCTTTCTGCTGCACTGGAGGATCCACACTGGAGACTGGACACTCTCAGGTATGGAGAGACCTAATGTTGACACTCGTGAGACAGAGGAGGAGGAACTTCAGGTCTGATATTTTCCTTTCTCTCATCTCTGTGTCCTGGATAATTTAAGATCCTGAGAATTAGTGTCAGCCTTTTTTTTTCTTTTTTCAAAAATCAATTTCTGTATCCTTCCTTATTTTTTTTTCAAAATGCTCCAAAGAAGAAGAGATAAAGATGCTCAGAAAACAGCAGAAATGTTAAGAAGCTGACACAGTCTGATCATGTTTGATGGATTATTGTGGTCATTTGATCAACAACTCTTTATTGACTCTAAACATAGTGAAAGTCCAGTAGTGTAGTTTTTTGATTCCCAGCACAATAAGAGCTCTAGTTTCCCTCAGTGATGTCATGTTTTCTTCTTCCTGCTGCTGCTTCAACAGAGATTAAATGAAGAGAGCTCTCAAACTGCTGGACTATGATGATAAGAAGGTGTCCTGCTCTGACCCCCTTCCTCACTCTTCTTTTCAGGGCGGAGCCTGCTGGAGTCCAGTGGTTGACTCCAGGTCTGAGGAAGTGTAAGTGTGATTTTCAATTGATTCATAGCAATAAGGCAGCTCATATTCAAACATTTTCAAACTGTCTTATCACTCATTCATGAGTTCTCATCAAAGATGGATCAATAACTGCATCTGGATTGTGTTTGTTTCTCCATCAGATTCCTGTCGCCTCACAATCGACACAAACACAGTGCACAAAAACCTCAAACTGTCTGAAGATAACAGGAAGGTGACACGTGTAACAGAGCTTCAGTCATATCCTGATCATCCAGACAGATTTGATCACTGGTATCAGCTGCTGTGCAGAGATGGTCTGACTGGTCGCTGTTACTGGGAGGTTGAGTGGAGTCAAAAAGTTTCCATATCAGTGAGTTACAGAGGAATCGGAAGGAAAGGAAACAGTCATGACTGTTTGCTTGGACAGAACAATCTGTCCTGGGGTCTGTTCTACTCTGGTTATGATGGTTTCTATGCCTGGCACAATAACAAAAAGATATCAATCGGCTCTTCCTCCTCCTCTTCCTCTCACAGAGTAGCAGTGTATGTAGACTGTCCTGGTGGTGTTCTGTCCTTCTTCAGAGTTTCTAATGACTCACTGATCCACCTTTACACCTTCAACACCACATTTACTGAACCTATTTACCCTGGATTTGGGATCTGGCCTGATTCTTCAATAGTTCTGTGTTAAGCTCAGTTTTAATGTTGTGGATCTGTTAGATAATTTCTCTGTTTACTAAATGGCCAAGTATTTATTTACAAGCTGATTTTCAGAATAATATTTTCAATCTGTTACTTCCTGAAACTCATCACATTAATATCTTGTAAAGTTATTCCTCTTCCAGTTCTCATAAATGGAAGCTGTTGTTTAACAGTCCACATCAAATGCTTTTGTTCAAAGTTCATCATCTTAGTATGTATTTTCAGTTATTATTTAAACCCTTTTATTTTTAATGTCTTGAAATCTATAACACATTCTTGATATCCTTATGTCTGATAATTGTTACCAGTTAACTAATCTTTCAGGTGTGTTCAAGCTCTCTGCAGCTCAAACATATTTAGACGCATTTAATCTTTTTCATACTTTTTTTAATGATTTATTTTAATTGAAAAAATAATCAACATGCATCCTTATGATGTTTGATACTTGCTTTGCATTAATGACTCTTCTAATGGAAAATAATCTGCATATGTATACATATATATAGTTTACATATATTTTTTTTTATGTTTGATACTTGATTTATATTACTGTATTGATCCTTTAGTGACAAAAAAATAATCTGCAGATTTTAGATTTTTTCCTCAACTTTAATAATTGATCTCCATACACTATGATAAAGTCTGAAATAGTGTAATATGTACTTACATAGCCATGTTCATTGTTTTAATGTAAGGATTCTTAATGACCTGTATTTATGTTGAAAAGATATATATATCCCATCAGAAATTATGAGCCGGATAATAATAATTCATGTAAAGAAAATGGTTTGGTAGCACCGGAGTGTGATTATATAAATTTGTTTGCCACCACTCCCTTTCAAGCAATCTATCATTTGATGTGTAGTTATTCCATGTTTGACATGTATTTATGGGTGTAAAATTCCATTGATTGATTGTATGGCACATGCATTATTCTTTCTTGGTTGCTTGAAATAAACAATTCTTAATCTTATCTAATGCTTAAATTATTTCTCAAATTTCTTTCTCAAACTGTAACACTTTAACACCGGAGCTGTCACTAGCGACATCTAAATAATACACACACTTTTATTTACTGTAACTCCTCGTTTTTATGATCAATGTGAATCAGCTGATACTGAGAAAATTGCCCATTTCACCACTGAACTTTGAGTGTGTCACTTTACACTCTAGTGTTTACTTTACACAGAGTAAAGACTGAAAGTACACTCTAGTTAAACACAATGTGTTTGCTCAGGAAACACTGGAGCTAAAGCTCTGGTGTACAAGAGTTAAGAGACTACTCTGTTCTCCTCTTGTTCAAAGCAAATCAAATCAGTCTTTATTTGTATAGCACTATATATGACACATAGCATAAGATTCTTTACAACTAAATAAAACAAATACTGTAAAAACAAGCACAACAACAAAAAAGTAAAATAAAGTATAAACATAAATACATAAAAAATATAAAGCTGTAAGTGCCATTTTCTGAGAGATTTAAGTTGCTTTAGAATTTTATTTTGTTTCTGACATTTGAAATCTGGATTATTGTTTGAACTAATCTGATCACCTGAGGGCGCAACTCTGTTTTTCAATGTCAATTTCATGAGTCGAAGAAGTTCTGTCTCGAAACATTTTTGTCAATAAAGATTGGGACGGACAATGGGGTAGATGATTAGAAATGACTGTTCTAGCTGCAAATATCTGGGTTTTGGTGCATTATCCACATATTGGCCCGATCCGAATACTCCCCTTCTTCCTTCCCCTTAGCCCTTGTAATAGTCAGGGGGTTGGACTGGCTCCTTTAGGACTTTCATATGGCCACTGATGATGATGTCATATATCGCCGCGCGGGACTGAAGTGTACACGTTGTCGCTGGTACCAGATTAGTCTCTCTTTTTTTGTATTGTAACACTCAGGTTGTGCAGCTCTTGTTTTTTTTATATGTATATTCGGGACATTAGCCGTCCAACCGGGCTTTATAAGGTTGATGAAAAGATTAATAAAGAAGACGAACACTGTTGGAGCCCCAAACGTCATCTAGTCGTGAGTTTTTGTTGCCATCCTCCTTTTCTTTTTTTCCTCTGCTGAGTTCCTGGGACTTTGCACAACCTGTGAACGTTACAAATGGCGCCCGAACAACTTTTTATTGGATCTATCCCTCAATCGACGATGGCTACAAACGACTATCTTCTTGATAAGTGCGATATTCCGGTGGATGAAGTCAGCGTTTTCCTGCTTCCCGTGGATACCTACTAGCTAGTTTACTGCACGTGTTAGCTGCATTTCAACGGAACAAGCCGTCATCTACGCTGCCAACATCAAGCCTTCCTCTTCGGGATTTCCAGTGGCCTCATCACAGCCTGCTACCAGATAACTGCTGTTTCGACGTGGGTTTGTACCGCGAGGTGCGCTCGCTCGGATTTCCCTCTCTCTATTCCTCCAAGTGCGCTCGTTCGGATTTGCCTCTCTATTCCTCCACGTATGCTTGGATCTTCCTCTCTCTGCTCTGCGTTCGGGACACTGCTTACAGGAGATAACCCTTTGACTGCCGTTTTTTTGAATACACGCATCTGAAAGGAAACTGAACCAAAAAAAAAAAAAAGTTTGGACAGTTTTATGTGTAAACTAAATTCCTGTTACTATTATTTAATAACCCATCCTTTTACTAGTTATTTGAGAGTTTTGCTTACCAGTTGGTTTTACTTTTGTATTTTCTGGTAAAGAAAAAAAAAAGAGTTAGTGAGAAACTTTTCTTATGACGGTTTTGAGGAAAAATAATTGACTGGTAAATAACTTAAGCTGAAGTTAAGTGATTGTGTTTATCAAACTCACTGAAGAAGGTTTTTTT
>NC_050513.1:13806092-13812643 GCF_002922805.2 Oryzias melastigma | reverse complement strand
CATTACTTACATTTAAATGTAAACATCTGTGGTTCAGAGCACATCCACATGAAGAAAAGCTTCTTAGCGCGACGTGGTTTACTCTCGCGATAGTGGACTTTGGACCCCTTTGTTTGGAGTGTGAAACTTAAAAAAAAATCACATAAAAGCCAGCGTCCATGAGATTTGTAAGAGTTGGAGAAGCAAATGATGACATTTTAGCAGACTTTCTACATCAGCAGCTGAAAAAAAATGAATCACGAAACAATCCTCAAAATTTCTGCAAATTGTTTGCAGTTATTACTGGTTAAATTGTGCTTTGTCCCCATGGAGCTGTAGTAAAGGATTGCCACGGTGTGATTTTCTATCCAGTACTTTGGGCCCTTGGTCTGAAAGCAAATTCACTGGACCACCAAAAAAATACAGAGCACATAAATACATAAGCACCAGTCCTTCTTCATTCCTGCAGCTGATCATCCAAGCTGCAGGAAACCTTTATCTTCTGAAGAACCTGCAGCTGTTTTAACACACTGCGTCTCAGATGAACTAAGATGTCCTTCAAGAATGTGGTTCTACTGCAGGACATTCTTTCAAACAAAAGCTGCACCTCCTCCAACGTCACAGAAAAAGATCATCTGGAACATCAGATCAGAGTAGAGATCCACTCCATCTACAATCTGTGGGTAAAACTTCTCCACCTGTTGCCCAACCCCACTCCACCCCTCATCGTTTCTGTACCAGTGCCATTGCAGGTGGATTCTTCCTGGTTCAGAGACACTGATCTGTGCTGCAGCTGCATTCACATGGTGAGTGGGGACTCCTCTTTAGATCTTTGAAGAAACTGAACTTAGTTTCTTAAACTTTGTCTTCATTAACTTAACTGTTTGTTTCTGAATGTTTGGAGAAGATCTTATTTCTCTGCAAACTCTCATCACTCCGCTGTTGAAGAAGCTCCATCATCATTTAATCTCTCATCAAAAAACTGGAGGATTATTGTTTATGTAAATAAACAATCAGCTGATGTTTGTTGGTTTTTCTAACCATTTCCTAGAATCAAAAAGATCTACTGCAAAACTGTGGGAGACAGTGATGGTTTGTGGAATTTTGCGTCATGTATGGTACTGTTAATGCTCGTCGTATGGTGCGTTCACAGAAATAGAAATTTTACATGGACAGTTCATGAATTTCAATTTCACCTTATAAAAGATATAAAGTTTAAGGTCCCAGTTAAGCTACATGCTAGCACAAAAATGCCAAAATAGGCTCGCAACCTATAGGGTTCGTGATCCCTGCACTAAATCATAATCTAAACTCCTTATTGAAATAGTAAAAAAATATATATATTTTAATGAACATGGATTTTACTTCATTGCAATTAGTGGACAGTAAAACAATAATAACAACAATCTTTCAAAATAATGCAAAACAATAAATGAATTAACACCAAAAACTTGTGAAACTTGCGCTTACACATATCAAAACAACGTAGAGATATTATTATTGACCTTTATTTAACCAGGATAGTCCCATTGAGATTTAAAACCTCTTTTGCAAGGGAGTCCTGGCCAAGAGGCAGCCACAGTTAAAAAAACATCAAAACATAAAGACAATAAAACATTAAGACAATAAAACATTAAAGTACAGTAAAACATTTAAAATGCTGTTACATGCTAGCAATACATATATATAAACCTAAAATACGTGGAGTCATAAAATATGATGGATTAAAAAAATAGAAAGGTGATTAAAAAAAACAATTACAGCATTCTGTTGACTTTTGTTTTTCTGTGAGCTTGGCCTTGAAAACCTGTAATGATGGGAGTTCAATTAGTCTCCAACCTTTTTGTAAAATGTTCCAGGCCAAGGGGGCTGCGTTAACAAATGCTTTCTTCCCAAACTCTGTGCGGGCAAATGGGACAGACAACAACAACTGGTCATTTGATCGTAGGGAGTGGGAGGGAAGGTTTCTGTGTTTAAGTAATTAAACCAATGGCATGGGGGGGTTTCATTCCTGGAAAACAAACAAGCAACATCACACACACAATCACACTCAGACAGGTCTGACACAACAAGAGGAACCTCGAGGCAGATGGACTACAGCAGCAGAAGACCACACCGCCTGCAACTCCTGTCAGCCAAGAACAGGAAGCTGAGGATACAATTCACTCAGTCTCACCAAAATTGAAGATGTTCCCTGGTCTGATGAGTCTCAATTTCTGCTGTTAGGGTGATCAACAACTGGAAAACAAGGATCTATCCTGCCTTGTATCAAGGGTTCATGCAAGTGGTGGTGGTATAATGGTGTGGGGAATAATTTATTGACAAAGTTTTGACCCTTTACTACCAACCATTGTTACAATGCCACAGTCCACCCATCATCTGATGGCTACTTCCAGCAGGATAATGTGTGATGTCAAAGAGCTGGAATAACAGTATAATAAACATATGCGTTTATACATTGGAATGTAACACCTATTTGATGAATTGATTTATCCAACCAGATTGATCTGCCCAAGGTAAGTTGTTAATGGATTCAATTATAAAATTGTTGCAAAGTAAAATACATGTATTAAAATTAATCTTGGGAATACCATTTGGGTTAAAGTATGGTAAAATCATTTTGCCATTATATAAAATTGAACAAGCACCATCACAGCATGGCAGCATTAATGATCAATCATTACAGTCCAACATGTGGAAACACTGAATTTTCCAAAGACATGTTACCATAAAGTGTGGTAGAATGTTCTAATGTTCTGTTTGCATTGTGTTGAGGTGGAAAGAAAACAGTGGGTTGAACTTTATGACACTAAAATGTGAATGGATTTGCCATTGATTCTTGTTTACTAGTTTGTTCACAAGTTTAATTAATACTTGATATCTGGCGAGAAATACACAGAATCTGAAAATCTTCTGCACTGTTCAATGTCTTTTTCTTCGTCACTAGTTGAATTTTTTGGCTAAACATGTCCTGGGTTGATTTTAGACCACTGAATCCTAATTTCAATATTGAACCAATCTTGACTGTGATTCATATCGACAACCACAAATTATGGTATGAAGGAGGTAGCTTACAGACCAGTCAGGAAACAGTCCAGTACATCAAGAAGAAGATCAGTGAGAATCTGTCTGCAGAGAAAAGTATCAACCTGTTCCACTGTCTGAATGAACTGAGTGACTGTTTCTCTTGAATTCATGACATGTCTCCTCAGATAAACGGTCTCCTGCTCACTGGTCAGCTCTGGTCTTCATCTTACTGTCAGAAGAATATATGGACGTGTTTGAACTGCAGACGTACTCTGCTTCAGAGGAGGCTCTTTTGAGACTGCTGCCAGTTATTGAAGCCTCCAGCAAAGCTCTGTAAGAACTCAGGAAGATCACCACTGATGAACATATAAATGTTATAGTAAAATTGAAAGGTTCAATAATTACTGTCTTGCTGTGTTTCTTTAGTCTGAGTGGTTGTAATCTGTCAGAGAGAAGTTGTGGAGCTTTGTCTTCAGTTCTCAGCTCTCAGTCCTCCAGACTCAGAGATCTGGACCTGAGTAACAACAACCTACAGGATTCAGGAGTGAAGCTTCTGTCTACTGGACTAGGGAGTCCACATTGTAAACTGGAGACTCTCAGGTCAGGGCTTTTGGTCCAAGGTTCCAGGTTCTGTATGGTTTTCTTTGATTGATGAAACAGTTTCATATTGAAGTCAGGGAAAATGAGACAACAAAGGGCTGTTGCACTAAAGTAGAATAAAACAGTCAAATGTAATTGTAAAAACCTGATTTTACAGTTATTGGTATATGATAGTTACGTTGTTTTTTATGTTGTCAGTACTCATCAGAATAAAAGAGACAGCCTAAGTCCATTTTGCTGTACATATCTGGAAGAAGTTCAAGCTCTCTCTGTCAGTTGACAGAAAAATATGTGTCATAGAACTGTAGATTTAAAATGGACAAACAATTGACACAAATTTTAGACCCACAGAACAGCAGCTTCTTATGAAGACATATGGGAAGGTCCAACTGACTGAGTTTCGTGAGCTTAGTCATAATTAAGCTTGACTCAGATTAAGGTTTTTCGATTCACATAGTGTTTAGGCTGACCTCTGGCTCTCAATTCTGGTGCTTGAACAGACATAAAATTTTTGGTGGGTTGTAGAAAAGAACCACTGTTTGTAATTTATGTAAAAGGCTGAAATGTTTAACTTTTCACCATAAATTTCAAGTATTTTGCAGGCAGCAGTTTTGCCAGTAAATACTATTTTTTTATATTGCAGCTAACTGTAAAACAATTACAATAAGGTACTATAAATTCCTTTTCATTACTATTGTGATTCTTTAACAAGCTAAAGAAGTTACAAATGCATTTCATTGATCATAAAAGGGGCATGAGCCACAAAAAAACTCATTCAAACCCACTAAAATCCACTGATGACATACATTTATTCGTCTTTTAAGCCCCCGACATTCCGTTTAGCATCATGTGGTTGCCAGAGACTACTGCAGTTACAGTAGGGCAAAGGCAGGATACAACCTGGACAATTCACTACTCTGTTTCAGGGCTACACAACCACACACTCATATTCATACACAAGGAGAATTTAGATATATAAATTGACCTATAACGTATGTCTTTCGGCCTTTGGACCTGTCGCTACAAATGTTTTTCAAGGCCTTTCTTGTTGAGAGATGTAAAATCAATACTTTTAAAGGAGAATTAAACATAATTTAACATAATGTTCCCACGTTTACTTTCAGTTGAAAAACTCTCATGTTGTGACTTTAAGCAGCTAAAGATTTGTTTAAAAGTCAGTTGTTTTTTCAGAAACAAATAACTGTTTGTGGTTCAGTCCTGCTGCTGAAAGTTTCTCTGAGTCCAAACTAACCTTGAACTCCAGCTACCGTCACTGCTCCTGAACACGCTTTTCTGTCTGTTTTCAGGTTGAAGAACTGCAGTTTGTCTGAGATCAGCTGTAAAGCTCTTGGCTCAGCTCTGAAGTCCAACCTGTCCTATCTGATAGAACTGGACTTGAGCTGGAACACCCTCCAGGATTCAGGATTTCTTCATCTATGTGGTTTTCTGGAGAGTCCAGACTGCAGACTGCAGACTCTGAGGTCAGTAAATAAGCTGAACTTCCTGAAAGATGAGAAGAACGTATCAGTTGAAGACCTTTCTGACTGTATCACATTTTCTGCATCAATTGAAGTTATAGTTTTGGCAATGATTAATACCGATCTGTTTAAATAATGACATTGTAAAGCTTTCCAAACTGTGATTGTTAGTTCCAGTGAAAATAACTTTGAATGCTTCAGCATACCAAAACATTTTGGACAATTCCATGCTCTTAACCTTGTGGGAACAGTGGGAACAGTTTAGAGTGTACCCCTTCCTACTCCAACCTGAATCTGCACCAGTGCACAAAGCAAGGTCCATAAAGGCATGTAGGACAGAGTCTAGTGTGGGTGAACTTGACTGGCTTACACAGAGTCCTGACCTGAGTCCGATAGAAAAACTTTGGGATAAATTACAGAGGAGACTGGGAGCCAGGCCTTCTCCACCAACATCAGTGTGTGACCTCACCAATGCACTTTTGGAAGAATGGTCTTAAATTCCTATAAACACACTCCTCAAACATGGGGACAGTCTTCCCAGAGGAGTTGAAGCTGTATCTGCTACCATAGATGAACCAACCTCATATTGAACACTATTTGTTTGCAATGGGATGGCACTTCAGAACATATGTGAGTCAAGGCAGGTGAGCAAATACTTTTGGTAATATAGTGTATAATAATTCCCTTCTCATACTCTGTGGGTGATTTCTCCTCCAAACTCGGGTCCTCTATAAGAGGCCTGGGAGCTTGAGGGTCCTGCACTGTATCTTAGCTGTTTCCAGCACTGAACTCTTCTGGACTGAGATGTTTGAGGTTTTTCAAGGGATCTGCTGTAGCCCCTCCTTCGGTTTGGGGGTTACTGTTCTGAGTGCTCCAGTTACCACAGACGCCACTGTTGCACCACCACTTTCCAGTTCTCTCCCTGGTATTTCTCCAGTTTTTCATATTCCTCCTTCTTGATGTTGCCATCACTTGGTACTGCCACATCCACCACAATGGCTTTCCTTTGTTCTTTGTCCACCACTACAATGTTCAGTTGGATCGCCACTTCCATCCTGTCCATTTGTGTCTTGGAGTTCTACGGTATCTTTGCTTGAAAATAATTTGTATTTGGACCCAAAAAAACACAGGTATGGAGTACGTAAATAAAGGGTTTATTTGGCTCAGGTAGGACCAGGAACTCTGGAGAGACAGCCTTCGGTCAGCAGGGGGTGCACAGGAACTAAGGAAGGAGAGATGTTAGGAATGCAGGCAGGAGAGGCACAATCAGACAGGAACCGGTTAGGATCTTACTTGGCAGTGAAAACTCATGAACGGTGATCAACAGAAGCAGCCAAATTGGAGGTAGAGGGAGTGCATAGCAGAGGGCTGATGTTGTGGGTGGTGCAGGAGGATGTCCTTCAGGCTGTCCAGGCAGGAAGAGGAAATGACAGGAGGAAAGGTGCTGGGGCAAGACTCGTGGGTTTA
>NC_050513.1:13800814-13805759 GCF_002922805.2 Oryzias melastigma | reverse complement strand
CACTTTTCTGTCTGTTTTCAGGCTGGAAAACTGCAGTTTGTCAGAGATCAGCTGTGCTGATCTTGGCTCAGCTCTGCAGTCCAACCCATCCAATCTGATAGAACTGGATCTGAGCAATAACCACCTGCAGGATTCAGGATTACTTGAACTTTGTGGTTTTCTAGAGAGTCCAGCTTGCAGACTGCACACTCTAAGGTCAGTTTGTAGGTTGAACCTTTTTTGGACGATGAGAAAAACTTATCAATTCTACAACTTTCCAAAATTTCATAGAAAGATTTTCTGAACAAGTGTCACTTCACTGCTGCATAGTTGGATCACATCTGCCATCTAATGAATGTGTTCACAAGGTTTCCTTATGTTCATGACCTTTTCCAAAAAGGTCAATGACAAAAAAGAAGACAAGAGGGAATGTTTTTTACCATGCTAATGCACGGCCAGCTTATTTGGCTCTTATTCACTTCTTGCATATGCGTCACACCAAATCTACTTCGAGGAAATCTTGAAATAACTGACTATGTTGAAGGCAGCAGATGAAAACTTTTCAGAGAAACCTGGAGACTTTTGAAGTTTACTGACAGCAAGAAAACACGAGAATACAGAATACAGAACTGATACATTCTAAAACAATTTGCAAACAAATTGACACTAGTGTCAATTTGGAAATATTTTGTTTGTGCAAAAATTGCTGGAAAAAAAACAAGAAGATGAACCCTTTTTACACACATCATCACAAAGTGGATCATCTAGGTTTGCTTCTGTAAAGAGCAGAATGATATTGGTGATGGCAGATGGCTGCTTCTCTCTAAGAGTTGCTAAGCATGCCAAAATGAGCTCTCAAACTCAACTTTTCCAGTCTCTAAGAAAATAGGACACTATTGGAGGCCCTAAAAAGATAAAATGATCAAACCACAGACTCCTGTCATTCTGAGCAGAATAATTCTTGTTTACCTCAATGTTAAAATGAAAACTTTGTACAAAATTCAGACATTTCATAACATCTGTGAATCTTTGAGACACAAGTGTGAGTGCCGACTAGAGAGGACAATAAGAGAAAGAAGACAAGTTTTGGTGAAAGTGAAGAGGAATTACACATTTGAGTAAATCTGCACCCTGAACACATCTGCTTACTTTATAAACACACCTTATTGTCTGCTTTCAGGTTGAAGAACTGCAGTTTGTCCCATACTATTTGTCCTTTTCTGGGCTCAGCTCGGAAGTCCAACCCATCTAGTTTGAAGGAGCTGGACTTGAGTGAGAACAACCTGCAGGATTCTGGATTTCTTCATCTTTGTGGTTTTCTGGAGAGTCCAGACTGCAGACTGCAGACTCTGAGGTCAGACTCCAGGTTTCAGTTGCATTCAGATCAGTAAGATGACAAAGCTTGAAATGATTTTGGAGCACATTTGTTAGAGCCATAGTTTCCTTCATCTGACAGAAATGATCTGCATGAATCAGTGAGCAGAACTATTCACATTCTGAATTTGATGTGCAGCAGCATTTTCCTGCAGCCGTTTGTTCTCTTCTGCAGAATCATAGTCTTTAAACTCAACTCTTTGTTGTGGATTCAGGTTGAAGGGCTGCGGTTTGTCAGAGATCAGCTGTACTGCTCTGGTCCCTGCTCTGAAGTCTAACCCGTCCCACCTGACAGAACTGGACTTGAGCTACAACAACCTGCAAGATGCAGATGTTCAGCAGCTTCAGGATCTTATGAAGAGTCCAAACTCCAAACTGCAGACTCTTAGGTCAGTAGAAGGTTGGAGTTAGTTCAGCTATTTCCATATATTTTGTACTTAAGTTTCATGTGAAGCTATAAGGAGAATGATGACAGACTTCAGTCAGCCAATCAAAGCAGCGGAAGCTAAAAAAAGAATGAATTAAATGGTTTATTTCAAGCAATCAGGTCACAATACATAAAATAACATATCACATAATGAAACACAAGTAGATCACTTGAAATGGAGTGGAAGGAAGCGAACTTATATAATCACACCCCACAAGAAAGAGAAGCTGACAGGAAGCTGTTGCTTTTCTTCCTCACTGACTGACAGCTCAGGATGAGGAAACACTTCTTTATCTCTTTGTTTCTGCCTTTTATTTGCAGGTGGTGAGACCGTGATCTCCGTTTCTCCTGATGGTTGGATTTGGAGATGATTTAATTAAAGCAATCAAAACAAAAGTAAAACTGAATTAAACCAACAGCAAACATATAGATGTACACATATATAGACATATAATTACACATATATCAAACTCAAAGAAATAGTTTTGACATTGATTGGTAAATAAATTTGCATACATCCACATTCACTTGTAAAAAATTCAGTTCTTACTCTTTATCATAAATAAACACATTAACTGTTACGCATACAGAATATAACACATGAGACAAATAAATATCGAGTTTGTCAAAGGGAGCTTAATTAACTGCTTGGAAGGGAGTAGGAGGAAGCGGATTTAAATAACCCCACCTCTGTTTGGCTTTAATTAACTTTTTGTTTTTTTATTTTCTTGACATAAATCATCATTATCTGGTTCTTAACCTCTAATCAGTTATTTATGTTTTTAAAACACAGATTCAGGTTATTAAATGTCCATAAGTATCAACTGATCAAATGACAACGATGAAAAACATGTAAGCAGACATACCATTAGTTCAGAAATCATTGTAACCTATTCAGATAAAGTATAGAAAAAAAAAGTAGTTGTCTTGCAATTATTTTTTTGGTGCGATTGTTAATCATGACCTGTAATTAATTAATCTAATAAATCTATTTTTAATCATAGCTAATGGTCATTGTGAAAAATAAAAAACACTAACTACAAAACAATACTGTCGCTAATAGTCAGCAAAATAAAAAAAAAAAAACACACAAATAATCTGCTTTACTTGTCCTGGTTTCAAACACACAATTCCTGTAAGTCAGGGGTGTCAAAATATACAGCCCACAGGCTTGCCAGATGGTTAATCCAGCCCAGTCATGAAGAGAAAAACATATAAGGGTGTTAAAAATGTAAGTTTCTAGCCCATTCCTGTGGTTAGTTATAGCTCTTTAAAGAAATGAACACAATGCACAATTCTGCCACTAGGGGAAGCTAGAGAAAAGGAAGACTGACATTACAAGAGATCAAGATATACACATAAAAAACAATGTAACAATGTAGGTTGTTTGAGGTATTTTTTCCAACTGTGAAAAAAAATAAAACAAAAACAAAGCTACAGATAAAAAGTTGACCATAGGTTATTTTGCTATTATATTACTGGTCCGGCCCACTTGAAATCAGACAAGTTGAATATTGCCCCCAAACAAAATGAGTTTGACACCCCTGCTGTAAACAGCGATGTTTCCATAAATATAGGTGGTACTCGCATTAAAAGGGTACATGAAATGTAGTTTTTGGGTGTAATAATTAATGACAAATGTTCTTGGAAGCCGCACATTAGTTGTGTATAAAATAGCCAAAAGAATTGCAATTACATACAATCTGAAACGGTCCCTAAACCGTAATGCATTACATTTACTGTACAACTCTCTGATTGCTCCACGCCTTCAATACTGTATAGAAATTTGGGGCACTGCTTATAAAACCTTCTTAACCCCAATCACAACATTACAATAAAGTGCCATAAGAATTGTTGCATGAAGTAAATATAGAAACCAATCGGGACCACATTTTTAAGTCATTTGAAAATACTAACGTTTAGCAACTTAGTTGATTTTAACATTCTCAATTTTTTGTACAAGGCACACAGAGCATGGTTACCCCTCAATTTGCAGGTTAAATTAAATAAAAAAAGGTAATATTGACCTAAAAGGACATAAAATGTTTTAAAAAATCTGTCTATTTCAGTGTGCGGTCCTAACATATGGAATGAAGTGGACAAAGAAACTAAAAAAAAGGTAAAAAAAATTGTTCCCTTTAAAAGTATAATTACAAAGTGAGATCTTTATTAACTCTTATAATTTCATTTTGTCTTATTTTTTTATGTTATATATTGCTATTAAATGAAATCAATTGATAAAAAATCTGGACTGATTTGAAGAAACTTTCCTATCAACCGCTGAAGTCTTTTCCCTCTGAAAATTAGTTTTTTGTTTGTTTGTTTGGCATCATCAGACCTGTGCTCTTCAGTCTGTGTGAAAGATTTGGAAAAGCCAAAGCAGAATGAGAGAATTTCCAACAAGATCATCCAAATGGACCTCCATCAGGCAGGAGCAAATGGCTCATGTTGTTTGTCTTCTGCACCCAGATGGAAAAAGTTTCCAGCAGAATTCTGAGGCTTTAGGTTTCTCTTCAGTTAGAAAGTCTTTCTTGAGCTTTGGCTCCATGCAGTCGGAGCAGCTCTGATTTGGGCTTCTATTGAAATTTGTGATAATGAAGTCTGGATTCTTCTTAGATTAAATCTTTCTGCTTCTTTTGCAGAAAGCAGAACTTTCATCTTAGCTGTTGGAACTTATTTCATCCTAATGTCATGATTCTGTGATCTGGTTTTGTTATGTTCTGTTTTCCTTGTCAGTCTCACCATGTTCAGGTTTAATCATCCACAGCTGTCTTCATTTAGTTAATTGTCCTCAGTGTATTTAAGTGTCTGGTTTTCAGTTCTCATTGTCAGGTCATCTGCTCTGTTCTGTCACCGCTCTGGTTTGTTTTCTCCTGGTTTTTTGTCATGTTTGAGTTTTTGAAGTAAATCTTTGAGTTTCTGCCACCATGTCCTGTCTCTTGCGTTTGGGTCCTCCTCCACCACCATCCCTGACACCTAAAGCTTTACTGCTGAGTACCTGTCAGAAAGATGTCCACCAGGGGGCAGCACTACTTCATTTCTGCATCAGATCATAACAAATACAGGAACCCGTTATCTTCTGGGGCCCGTTTCAAGAAGCAGGTTCAACAAATTTAGAGTTCAAACCTGAACTTAGAGTCACTGGACTCAAAATTCCCAAACTCA
>NC_050513.1:13690290-13800570 GCF_002922805.2 Oryzias melastigma | reverse complement strand
ACACAGATATCACTGCACGCTAAAAAATAAACTGTAGCTGCATATGTCAAAAAAGCATTTATTTAATTTTAATTCTCAAGACTTAAAAAATATTCGCCGAATTCTTTTAAGTGTAAAAATAAACTCCTCAACCAGGAATCGAACTCACAATCTCCGCGGTGGGAGGCAGCGTTGCTGACGACCGAGCTAATGTGTGACACAAGGTGGACGGTAGATGAGTTTAGATGATTTCCCACTGTGTGACATTCAATTGTTCCTTTTGTTAAGGGATTAAAATAAGGAAAAGAAGACTGTATTTTTTAATAGCGAGTCCCAGGAAAAACTCACTATTTATAATATCGCTGAAATAAAAATGAATTGGGAAACTCCAGTCAATCGACTCGTGTCCTCCAAATCCTCTACCGACGTAAATAACATTTCCTCTGGATTAATCAGCCTCCTCTCTACATGATCCTCTATGAATGAACATGTCATTTGGTTTCTGAGTGGTGAAAACGTGACGTCTCTAACGTGAATGTTCTCTAAATGTTCATGAGGAACTCATATTTGAACATCTTTCACTTTAAAAAGGGGCGGAGACCTCAGAGAACTCTAAGTTTCCTGAAGAAAACCTGCTACCGACCAGGTTTCGTTCACAGACTCAGTTACCATAGTGATTGATTCTGAGTTCAGCTTAACCCGCTTCTTGGAACGGGCTTGGTTTCGCCCACTTTCCTGGGTTTGAGTTATCCCTCTTTCTGGAACCGAAAACTCAGAGTTTTGCCGAATTTGGAGTTCACGAACTCAGAGTTCCAACAAAACCTGCTTCTTGAAACGGGCCCCTGATCAATCTGCTGCTGTTTAAACTCATCCTATCACAATACGTCATTCAGGAATTTGGTTCTGCTACTGAACATTCTTCCAATCAAAAGATGCTGCTCTTTCAACAGCACAGAAAAAGTCTCAAAGATCTTCTGGAAGATCCACATTCTTTCAGTCAGAGTTCCTCTCTGGTTCCGCGTTTCTTTTTCAAAACAGTCTAAATGTTCTGTTGTTGTTGTCTGCCAGCAATAAAGACCCAGAGGTCAGAAAAGAACTTTTAGTCAACATTGTGTTCAGAATCGCAGATGTTTGGTTTCTGGGTTAAAGGTTGAGCCAGAAGGTAGAAGAAGACGGATCAGTATCTGATCTGAACAGCAGAATAAGGTTTGATGTGTCACTAGAGAATCTCTGACAGGGTCTGCTGGGACTTTCTCTTTGCGGTCCTGAGGAGAATGGGTTTTAACCAGACGTTCATAGAATGTATACAAGCTCTGTACAATAAGCCAGTGGGAAGAATTAAAATAAATGGGAACTTGACAGAGAGATTTGAACTGTTGAGAGAAACAAGGCAGGGATGTTGCTATAGTCCAGCCCTGTTTGCGTTATTTATTGAGCCTCTGGCTCAGCATATAAGACAAAGTAGAGATCTAGAAGGGGTAACAATAGCAAAGCAAGAACAAAAAATAGGATTCTTTGCAGACGACATTATTGTATATTTGAGGAATCCAGATAATGCATTTCTAAAACTCATGGGCATCCTAAAAGGCTACAGAGAGAAATCAGGGTACAAACTAAATATTACAAACACTCAGATACTAGGCATAAATTATAAACCAGCTGAAACACTCAAACAAAAATGTAAAGTGCAGTGGGTTTCAAAAAAAATCTAAAATACTCAGGAGTTTACCAACAACAAAACATAATACATTAAAAGACATAAGCTATGGTAAAATTAATGATGCAATAAGAAGGGACTTAAAGTGGGACACTAACTATGGATCTTAGCTCAAGAAAAGAGGTTGTAAAAATGAACGTTTTGCCCAGACTGCTGTATTTATTTCTCTCTCTACCAGTCAGTATTTCAGATGAACAATTTGTTAAATGGAACAAACAATTAGATTTATTTGGAACGGGAAAAAAACCAAGAGTAAAAATGAAAACACTTCAGTTAGAAAAAGCAAGAGGAGGATTAGCTCTGCCAAGTACTAAAGAATACTACTTGGCAGCACAACTAAGAAGCATAATATTTTGGTGCTCAACAGAATACTACTCTAAATGGAAACAAATCGATCTTAACTATATCCTCCACAAGCATGACTGGGGGAAAATATAAACGTACCAAATGCAGAACAAGATCCCATCGTTGAGTTTGTAATCAAAACCTGCTGGGAAGTAGTCAATGAATACAAAATAGGAATTTTGGTATTTTCAACTGCGAATTTTTTTACAATGAAGAAATGAAAAGCTTTGTTAAATGCAAAATTTTGTAAAATTGATTATTATTATTATTATTTGTAAGTTAAATGTATTTATATATTTTGATGCTTTTTTAAATCCTGCCCATTTAGTTTGTTGGAAAATGTACTAGATTGGAACACAAACAAAAAAAAACTTACAGCGAAAGTTTGAGTTTGATGAAACAATCACCAACTTTCAAAAACACGTTTTGAGATTCAAATGTTTCCAACATTAGTGGTCAATCAGCTTTATCTGTTTCATGTTTCAATTGTTTTGTAAATGAAATAAACCCCACTTGTGCTGATATTTCGTGTCTGAACACTCTGCCTTTGTGTCTCTTTCAACAGAAAGAAAAAAAAAACCTGTCCAACTGGATCTAAATGTAAGGGGAACTTTTTGTTTCCTTTTCCGTTCAGCATAAGTGTATAAGTTCAGGTCTGCATGACAGACAACAGTCAGCCAGATTTTGTTTATTAAACTGAATCTGCTTCCATCCAATAGAGATACGCTAAATAAACAAAAGACATGGAGTCACCTGATGTGAGGCAGAACACAGTGCTGCCTCACATCATGGCTATCCCATATTTGAACAGAAAACACGCAATATAAAGACATTTTGATTATATATGTGACTGAAGTGTATATAAAGAGATACAATTGTAAAAGCACAGACTGATAAACGTTTTTCATCATTAGTATCTGATGACAGAAGAGAGGAGGATGACAGGTAAAGGACTTTCTAAACTGTCCCCTCTGACCGTCTGTCCATGCTTCCTGGGGTTCTGGTGAAATGCGATATTCAGTTGGCTGTGAACCTTGAACTGTCTTGTTCTGGGTTGTACTGAAAAACAAGAATTTCTCCCTGTGGGATTAATAAAGGAATCTTTAATCTTGAAGATGGTTGCTGCCATGTTGGGATGCGTGGAGTGTGCTTTTAAACAAAAAAAAAAAGCCAGAGAGAAAATGTTTTCCCTTAATTTTTATTGTCTGAAATGTTTAAATTTATAAAGTGTAAGCACAAAAGTTTAAGCACAAAACACATCAACGGTAAGATAGATAATCAGAACTGTAAAGACTTTTATGTCTGCAGTATTACTCCAAGAAAACAAAGATGTTGACATACAGCCATAAGAAACAAACACTGTTTCTGCACTTTAAATGATCTGGGTGAATGCTCCTTTCTGATTGGCTGCTGGGTGTGGATGGACCCTAAAAAAGTAAGTTCCAGTCACAATGTTCTATATGTGCAGTGTGGTGGAATATTTGTTGATCGGATGAAATGAAGAAATTTTGTCAGACGTTTTCAAGAATATTTATTAAACAGAGCAGAGAAAAGTACACGCTGGCGAGCATGGCGGAGAGGTCTGCAGAACTCTGATCTGTGATGAAGGACGCTCACACTTATACAGTCATACAATCAGCTGTTAATCAGGAGCTTCCAGACGGGAGCGTAAATGCCATATCTAACATGAACAAGATGTTCCAATGAAATCAAAATGTTTACACATTGTGGTCAGGGTGTTCTGAGAATAAGAAAACAAGACGCAGAGGATGAGACATAAGCAAATGTATAATTTCTGTGACACGCCATCCCCTTGTTCCTAACAGGAACAACACAAATGCGGAAATTGACTATCAAAACACTGAACCAAACAGACCAAAACCAAGGACAAAAATTAAGACAAAACACTGGGACCTCATATAACATCAGAACCATGACCCCAAAAAGGTTTAACACAATCCATCAGTAACAAGGCTCAGAAAAAGTCACAAAAAAATCAAACTAATGAAACCTAATCATCCCATTAAAAAAAATAAATTACAAAATCTAACTACCCAATCGACAAATAAATTTATCAATCCACACAACCGGCTGACCATCATCAGAACCATCAGAGGAGTAATCTAGCGCAAAATCAGACGACGAGGCGGGACGGACCCCTGCAGTCAGGGAGCCGTAAAAGAGCTGGGGAACACGCCTACTAAAAGCAATGTCAAAAAGTCTAATCAGCAAGGAACGAATACAGGGAATGCAACAACATAGAGGACGACAACAGAGGAAAACACAGCTAAGGACATAAGCACGGAAACAAACAGGACCTGATCTTTTCCAAAAATGTACTCCCAAAAACCCCATACCGACGTATTAACATCTGAATGTCCTGTCAATTTACTACTGAGTGTGCGCAGACCATCAACAGCTGCAGAACTCTGATCTGTGATGAAGGACGCTCACACTTATACAGTCATACAATCAGTAGTACAATATCTAACATGAACAAGATGTTCTAATGAAATCAAAATGTTTATACATTGTGGTCAGGGTGTTCTGAGAATAAGAAAACAAGACGCAGAGGATGAGACATAAGCAAATGTATAATTTCCGTGACAGCAGCAAATTTCTTAAAAAAAAAAAAATAAGATTCTTCAACTTCTGGACAATTTTTTAAGATGTGTAAAGTGTATAATTGTGAATGTCTAAAATTATAGAATTGTATTTTATGTTAATTTAATCTTTTTACTATGTAGAGGGTTTAATATAAACCCATATGGATTTTTTTGCCTCTTCTTGCACCTACTTTTTAATGTATTTTTTATGCATGTTTTTACAATGTCTTGTATAGGTGGAAATAAAATAAATAACTAAAAAATAAAACCCAGCTCAGCACAACTTAATTAACACAATGAGAATCATGATCAAAACCGGCACTTAATGGAAACCATTACAATGTTAACTCGTTAATGTGAACATTCCTAGTACACACACACATTTATTTATACTCACAACATGGAAGGAGATTTTAACAACCAAAGACCAGATCTGTGACATAAAATTTATATCAATTATTTTTTTTAGTTCAGCTGCAGTTTAATGAAGAACTTCTTTTTTTCTAACCCTTTTTTTTTTTTTACTTTATGTTAGGTTCAAACAACCTGAAACATTTCTCTGAAAGGAAGACAAGAGAGGGGTCAGTTTATAAATCAGATTTTACTTGCACAAGGAGAACAGACAGAGAATGTTCACACCAGTCTCTACCTGCTCTGAAGATCTTGGTTCAGGGTTTCCATATTTATAACCTTTCAGGGGCGGTCTTGGTTATATTTACATTTGCTGCTCTCGAGGTGTGGAAGGAAAAACAGCCTCAAACTGGTTCTACTATCATTATTGTCTTAGTTCAAGGCAATAGGTCGGCGTCAGCCTCTTCGAGTTTCTGTAATATGTCAGCCTCCAGACAGCCTTCAGCTTAGGATGACTGCAAGCTTACAGATAACAGCTGAGTACGACCTCAAATGAGCAGAAAGAGAAGACAGGTCAAAATCATACGAAGCAAATTTGAGAGAAATGTATGCACAACCCTATCACTTTACCTGTGATTTTTAGTCAATTTTTTTTCTGTCTTTCTGGCTTCAGTTTTTTACCTACAAATTTCTAAAGAGTCAAAACATGACAAAAAAATAAAATTAAAAAAATAACACTCACAGACTCATAAACACACAGACTCAGAATCACCAGCAAATCACACAGAAGCACGAACATTTGCAAAGAAGGAGGAACTCTATTCAGGTGTTTCTAAATCAGGAAATGAGAAAATTAAGTTCTAGAGCAGTAAAGTGCACACAGAGCAGGAGGAGACAGAGTGGCTCTAACTTTCCTCTTCACGGTGAGTCTTTGTGTTTTCTTCTGTCTTCTCCACACATGGTGAAGGCAGTGACATTTTTAATGTGTTAATCTGTTCAAAAAGATACATTAAGAACACGAGATGATTATTCAAACTGTATAAACTTGGTACTGAGACAAAGTATTTTAGATATTTATTTAACTCTGACAATACAAAAAAAAGCACTAAGAAAATTTGTGATCATGTCCATAAAAGGAACTTTTATATTCATGTTTTTAAATGAAAACATTTATAGCTCATAAAATGTGATTGTTTGAATGTACAATTGAGGTGAAAATCAAAATTTCAATAGGAACACCACGCCATGACACTGCTGTTTCTATGCTTTACCTTGCAGACATGATGATCACATCTGTGTTTCATGTCAGTTCATCTCAGAGCTGAAATGCTTTCACTGCAAAAAAAAAAAAACATTCAGACAGAAACATGTTGAGAAAAAAACTGTCATATTGGATTTGTAGATATGTGTAAAACATGATTTGTAACTTGTGTCTGGCTGTTTCTGTGTAACTTTGGGTTACATTTTGTTTGTAATTGTGTGTATTTGCAATTGTGTATTCACACGTATACTCAAAAAGCAAATAAATAAATAAGAATACGCTAACACACCTTGAAATTAAGGCTTAAAACTAACTACAGTTTCAAAATGGCTCCTACATACATGGATCTTTACATACTATACATGCAGCGGCTTCATTAGTGAAGAAATTGTGATGAATTGTAGAAACAGGAAATTGTGCTGTTTGTTTGTCAAAGTGACTGAGTGACTGAAATGTTCATCCAGCGTGGAGTGTTTGCTGCTGCAGCTCCATGTCTCCATCTGGTGGAGTGAGAGCAGAAGTGCAGCAGCTGATGTTCAGCAGCTTCCTCTGCCTCCCACTGCTGTCTGACTGCATTCACCTGAACCTGAGAGGGAACACAAGAGAAGAGCCCATCAGTGGAGGAGCAGCTGATCTGTTAGTGAAGGAGGATCAGAGCTGATGATGAGTGTTTCCTCTGCAGGTGAAGGTAGAAGGTGTGTGTGAGCTGATCCAGTGGATCCAGTGAATCCAGCAGCATGGATCAGTGTGAGAAGACACAGGAGGGAGCCCCTCCCTCTGAAAAAGGAAGGGTTGAAAAAGATGAGAGCCAGAGCAAAGCTCAGAGGTGAGATGAACATCTCTTACTGTCCATAACTCTTCTCCATGTCATAGCTCAGCACTCACATCAACAACCTTCATTCTTCACAGGAACCAACCTGGACCTGGAGATGAACCCAGCTGTGAGCTCTTTAAGCGTACCAAGTCAAAAGAATTTATTCTTAACTTCAAAGGTAGCAGTTCAGGAGTGGAACAGTAAGTGTTTGTCAGAATTAAGGGAGGCTGAATAAAAGTTCAGATGATCAATTTGAACAAAAGTTTAATCAGAAAAGAAACATTTCAGTTTCATATCAGAAACTCTCTTATGTTGTCATACATTCACAATCAAAGTCAACACGAACAACAGGAAAGATTAAATATTAATGCCTGAAGTTTGACACTATTCATACTTCACATAGAAAGTTTGGTTCTAAACAATAATCATCAAGTTCTACAGGTTTTTATTGTCTTCTGCTTCAATCAGCTTCTAAAGGTGAACTTCTTCTCTAAATGAAGATAAAGGAATCAAACATTAGAAACAGTCTTAATCCAGTTCACTGGAACTTTAAGGCCCGGCCCGAATAATCCCCTTCTCCCTTCCCCTTAGACCTCCCTCTTGAACGCCCCATAATTTTGCAAGTTGTCCCATTAAGGGGTCTGAAAATTTCGTTTTGTAAATAACTTTGTGATGATGATCATCTAAATGCATTTTAGATTTTTTGTACTGATTAATGCAAATGACTTGCCTTTGATTTATGAATCAAAGATAAGTCCAATGATAAATAATACTGTAAATGTTTGAAATTTAGTTTTATCACTGATTTTGAGGATCCTTAATAACCTGAATCTATGATTGTTGGGTGTAAATATTTGATAATAAGTCCTGAACTGCATGTTAATAATTCATTTAAAGAAAATGGTATGTTCGAGCCGGGGTGGGAATATATAAGTTCCCTTCCCCCCACTCCATTTAAGGCAATCTACTTTATTTATTTATATGTTTGCTACTGCTGCAAATAAGTATTTGAACTCCAAAGAAAATCAATGTTAATATTTGGTACAGTAGCCCTTGTTTGCAATTAAACAGGTCAAATTTTTCCTGCAGTTTTCCACCAGGTTTACTCCCACTGCAGGGGGGATTTTGGCTCACTCCTCCGCACAGATCTTCTCTAGAGCAGTCAGGTTTCTGGGCTGTCCCTGAGAAACATAGTTTTAGCTCTCTCCAAAGATTTTCTATGTGATTTAGGTCTGGAGACTGGCTATGCCACTCCAGAACCTTGATGTGCTTCTTACGGAGCCACTCCTTGGTTATCCTGACCATTTGCTTTCGGTCATTGTAATATTGGAAGATTCAGCCACGACCAATCTTCAATGGTCTAACAGAGGGTAGGAGGTTGTTCCCCAAAATCTCGCCCTCTCTCGCCCTCTCTCACCCTCTCTTTAGTACAGTACATTACCGCCTGACTGTCTCCCATGACTCATCTGGATCAAGCAAGAGGTCATTGGCAGAGGTGTGAATTTGAGTCACATGACTTGGACTCGAGCCATGAATATGACAACTTTAGACTCAACTTTGACTTCAACAGCTGTGACTCAGACTTCAGCCCTATGACTTAGAAAGATTTGTTATAAATCCAAGGATTAAAAAGTTTATCGATAAAGCCTGTGCCGCTGACTTTCTGTCTCTGTTTGTTTACATTTGATACTGCCGCCGTTCTGAAGACAATTAATAGTTTAAATAACTCATCTGCTAAAGACATTTACAACTTAGATACATTATTTCTGAAAAAGAACAGTAACATCTTAGTTTAACCTCTCACACACATAATAAATCTCTCCATCCGAAGTGGTCAATTCCCAGATGACTGGAAAACTGCCCTTGTGAAACCAATTTTTAAATCGGGAGACACTCAAGAAGTTTCCAACTACAGGCCCATAAGCCTTTTACCGGTTATGTCCAATTTTGAGAAAATAGTTTCTGAGCAACTCCTAAACTATCTGGAAGATAAAAATCTTTTACATCCTCTTCAATTTGGCTTTAGACCTAACCACTCAACTGAAACGGCCACTTGTTTTCTATTAGAACAGATTAAACAATCACTGGATAAAGGAAATGTTGTAGGGGCGGTATTTCTTGACTTGAAAAAGGCATTTGATACCGTAAACCACAATATCCTTCTTTCAAGACTTTCATTTTTCAAAACGATCTGTGTCTTGGTTTAAATCTTATTTGCAGAAACGGGAACAATGTGTTATCATCAGTAATTGCAAATCTACACTTCATGAAATAGAAAATGGAATTCCACAGGGCACCATTCATGGCCCTATTCTTTTAGCTTATACATCAACAGTCTTCCAGAAGTCTGTCACGACCTTAACATACAGATGTATGCTGATGACACAGTAGTCCATGCTTCCGGTAAAAACTGTTGTACAGTCAGCCAAAAGCTAACCAATGGCTTAAAAAATATATCCACCTGGTTGGGGGAATCTTGTCTGACACTCAATACTAAAAAATCGAAGTGCATCTGTTTCTCCATAAAAAAGCTGCAACTAACTCCTTGCATGTTTTTGTAAATGGGAAACAGATTGATCAAGCAGATCCCAGGTCAGGAAATGGTCCTCAGAATGGGGTGATGAGGTTGAAACTACAGTAAAAACAGAGTCAGTGATTCAGCTCCTGCAGAGTGGAAGCTCCTAATGTGACATTTGTCCAAACTGAGTCATAAAGTCCAAATCTTGATCACATGAAAACACAAAGACAATGAATGGAGACAGTTTCAGTTTGTGTGAACCAGTGAGCAGTTTCACTGCAGTTCTCTAATTCTTTCTCCAGTCTGTCAGGTTGTCTGATCACAGAGGAAGGCTGTGCTTCTCTGGCTTCAGCTCTGAAGTCCAACCCCTACCATTTGAGAGAGCTGGACCTGAGCTACAATCATCCAGGAGAGGCTGGAATTAAGCTGCTTTCTGCTGCACTGGAGGATCCACACTGGAGACTGGACACTCTCGGGTAGGAAGAGACCTGTTGCAGACATACTTGGGAGTAAGACCTCCAGTTATTGGCCTTTGACTCAGCTCTGTGGCTCTTTACAGATTCTCTGATTTTGTGTCAGCAGTCTTTATTTATCATTTCAAAAGACCAATTCTGTCTTCTCCCTTAATTTTTCCCCAAAATTCTGCATTGAAGAAAACACAAATATGCTTCATTCACAGAATTTATCAACTTAAAAAACAGCAGAAATGATATGATTTCGTGGTCTGCTCATGTTTGATTATTGTGGTCATCAGATCAACGACTCCGGCCGGTCATTGACTCGCTAAGCATAGTGAAAGTCCACCAGTGTGGTTCTTGAGATGTTTCAGCACAATAAGAATTGCTGTCTCCATCAGGGATCCCATTGTTCCTTCTTCCTGTTGCTGCTTCAGCAGAGATTAAATGAAGAGAGCCTTAATACGTTTGAAATGTGACGAGTTAGGACAGAACTTTACAGTAGACGTGCCCAGATGTTGGACTGCTCCTTCATCCCCGCTCCAAAAATGAATGAAAGAGCCATGTGATGTTCATGTTTGAATGGTGAAAGACGGTATGCTGCTCTTACCCCTCCTCATCTTTTTTTCAGGCGGAGCCTGGTGGAGTCCAGTGGTTGACTCCAGGTCTGAGGAAGTGTAAGTTCGATTTTTGATTAATGACAATAAAGCAGCTCACAGTCAATTATATTCATACTGTCACGAGTTCTCATAAAAGAATCCATGAACAGATGATGGATCAATAACTGTATCTGGATTGTGTTTGTTTCTCCATCAGATTCCTGTTGTCTCATAATCAACACAAACACAGTGAATAGAAACTTCAAACTCTCTGAAGATAACAGGAAGGTGACCTTTGAGAAGGAGCTTCAGCCATATCCTGATCATCCAGACAGATTTGATCACTGGTATCAGCTCCTGTGCAGAGATGGTCTGACTGGTCGCTGTTACTGGGAGGTCGAGTGGAAAGATAGACTTTCCACATCAGTGAGTTACAGAGGAATCAGAAGGGGAGGAAACAAAAGTGACTGGAGAAAACAGTCAGTCCTGGAGTCTTTTCTACTCTGATTATGAAGGTTTCTGTGTCTGGTACAATAGTAAGATAATACCAGTCTTCACTTCTTCCTGCTTCTTCCCAGAGTATGTGGACTGTCCTGCTGGAACTCTGTCCTTTTTCAGAGTTTCTAATGACTCACTGATCCACCCTCACACTAAACGCTAAATTCACTGAACCTCTTTACCCTGGATTTGGGTTCTGGCCTTGTTCCTCAATGGTTCTGTTCAGTCTTGAGGTCGTGGTTCGGTTAGAGAAACTCTTTGTTTACCAGATGGCCCTGTATATTTTTTTACAAACTGGTTTTCAGATGAATGTCTTTAAACTGTTTCTTTCTGAAACAGTTTTCTTGTAAACTTCTTCCTCTAACAATTCTCATTGATGGAAGTTGTTGTTATTCCAGAATCCAAATGTTGTTCTAATCTGTTTCCAGTTAAAGCTTCAGTGAATATCAGCATGTCATGTTTCTCTGAAGTTCACAAGTTGTTAATGTTGTTGAACTCTCACAAAGGGGAATGAGAAGATTACAAACTAGATACAGACTTGTAACAGCCTGTTGCTTTCATCCAAAGTATATAATCTTAAAAAAACACATGTTCATAGAAAAAATTAGGACAGAATACTGAAAACCAAAAAGAACAAATCAACAGTTCGAATTTACTGTTAAAAATGAATCACAAGAACACAAGAGAAAAACAAGTCTGTTATTTACAGTTACTTGTACACATGATTCAGCAAGATATAAACTGTTGTCTTATTTTGTTAAAAACCTAAATGAAATGTTACGATAAAAAGTGTAAGAATTTAAAATATCTACAATATACTTCAAGTGTCATGGTAGCACAGACTTGGATAACATATACATTGTCTTAGCATAAACTACAACCACAATGGTAAAATAAACATTAAACATTATTTTTTAAATAAAAATAAAAATCAATAAACAAAAAAAATAATAAACATTGATTTTAAATGGTTTAGAAGATTGTTCGTTGAAAAATAAAATTAACAAGAAAAGCCAGTGCAAAAAGTAGTTACAATTTACTGGTAAAAGCCACTCTAGAGCTAAAGATTTAAATGATATCATTCAAAACTGTATTTGTATTTATATATTTAAAAAATAGTGAAAAAGTTCAATGATAAATCAGTCAATTAAAAAAAGTTCAATCCATCACACCTAATCATTACACACAGATAAAGTTTATCTGTCCTTAAGTTTTTAGATTTGAATTACTGCATCAATGTATCGTGATTGAAGGCCATCAGCCTGTTGCTTTGTGTAAATGTAATGAAAGTTCAGGCTGCTTTGATATTCGCTGTCAGCTATACCTCAAAGTGGGATGGCCTTCTCTGTCCACCAGGCGATTAACTCACTGGTACAGTTTTATTTACAGAGCTATACTTGGACTTCTTCCTGATTATATTTGTAACTTAATCACACAGAGATATGTTCAATCTCATGCTCTGCGTTCCAATAACCATTTATTACTCTCTGTTCCTTCTGTTCGTACTGAGCTTGGGAAAAAGGCTTTTTTCTCATCTGCTCCGTCCTCATGGAATTTGCTTCAAAAGGACTTGCAACTGAGAGAACTTATCTCCATAAATGCTTTTAAATCTAGATTAAGAGCACTTGAGACTGCTTCTTTAAATTGTACATGTTTTAGCTAATTAATTTGTATGAAATTTTAACCTTCATTGTAATTCTGTTTTATTTGCTTAACAAATGTTGTATTTTATTGTTGTATTGATTCCTCCCCAGGGCTCCCTTGAAAAAGAGGTTTTAAATCTCAATGGGATCCACCCCTGGTTAAATAAAGGTTAAGAAGATATCTGACTTCAGGTCAATGTCATTATTGGGTCTGGTATCCTGTTTTTTTTTTTTTTTTCTTGACATAATGGGCTTAAATCAATGCACTTTCCTGGTTAATCAAACATGGTAACATCAAGGCCACCAAAGAAGCTTTAGGCACCTTTAGCAGTATGGGAAGAGGTCAAGCCCTTCTGGAAAATGAAATCAGAATCTGCATACAGCTTGATGGCAGAGGGCAGTGTGAAGTTCTTTACACTCTATTGAGCTCTACATACTCAAAACCAACGGACCATTTAACCCTTTATACCGGAGCTTTCGTCAACGGGTTAAAGTTTTGATCAACCTTAACTCTTCACTCAACTGACTAGGAATGTAAAGGATAACGGATACATATTGAAAAATGTATATAGTGCTGAGAGTCACAACAGTATTAGTTCAGATCCAAAGATACAAATAGGATTATGTTGGCAAAAGATACAAAAAAGGTTGCGATGTATAAAACAGACTTTGTATCAAATTAACAATAAATATATAGATTGTATTGATCTAGGTAAAATAATTGGACAGTATTGTATCACTTAAAAGTTATTTGAATTTTTATGTATCGATTCGTGGATCATATATTGAGAATAGGGACTGAACAGTTGTCTGTGTTATTTGTTATTTTGACAAATATCAGCATTGCCCTTTGTTTAATGCGACGAGCTGATTAATCTGTCACATTCAATGCTTCAGTAATGCATTAACGCAAATGTCTTTCCATGCAGTTTATCACACGTTAAGTAAATGTTGGTCCTCCCGTTTTGAGCAGGAGTTGAACTATGGCCCCTCCTACACTTCAAATGAATTGTGTATATGCATTTTACAAGTGTAAAGTGTTCCATCAACACAAAGCTGTTTTTCTCTTCTGTACAATCCACTGGAATGACGCTAATTGTGTTGATGGAACAAGAGTTATGGCAATTGAAAGGGGTAAAACTGGAACTAAAGTTCCGTTGTTACAACAATATTTTTTGCAAATTATTCTAATTATCTTAACATTGAACTTAGGGGTAATAAATAAACCTAACAAAACAGGAAAAAAAATTAGTGAGACATCTCATTTTTTAAAAAATCATTAAAAAAAGGACTTTCACAGATTTACCCGCTCCTATGTAAACCCACACTGTCCTTTACTTGACGAGTCTTCTGCTGTGTGTTTTCCTGTGTATCCCAAATTTAACCATTTTCACTAAATCCTTTATTACATTCTTTACAAGTAAAATGCTTCTTTCCTGTATGAACTCTCATGTGTGTTTTGAGATTCGATTTTTGACTAAAACTGGAATCACATTCTTTACAAGAATAAAGCTTCTCTCCTGTATGAGTTGTCATGTGTCTTTTGAGAGTAGATAACTGACTAAAACTTTTATCACATTCTTGACATGTAAAGGGCTTCTCTCCTGTGTGGGTTCTCATGTGCATTTTGAGACTAAACACATGACTAAAACTTTTATCACATTGTTTACAAGAAAAGGGCTTTTCTCCTGTATGAGTTCTCATGTGTATTCTGAGACCAGATATACGACTAAAACATGCGTCACATTCTTTGCAAGAAAAGGGCTTCTCTCCTGTATGAGTAGTCATGTGGTATTTGAGAGTAGATGCATCACCATAACTTTTGTCACATAGTTCACAACAATAAGGCTTTTCTCCTGTGTGGGTTCTCATGTGTCTTCTGAGGTGAGAAATTTGACAAAACCCTTTATGACATTCTTTACAAGAAAAAAGTTTCTCTCCTGTATGACTTCTCATGTGTCTTATAAGATAGGATTTAGCACAAAAACTTTTATCACATTCTGTACAAGTAAACAGCTCGCCTGAGTGAGTCCTCATGTGTGTTTTGAGATGAGTCCACCACCTAAAACTTTCACCACACTCCTCACAGACGTACGGTCTTTCGTCGGAAACATTCCTCATGTGGAGAGACACAATATGACCAATGTCAGTGCTATTACCAGCCTTCATAGATGAAGGTCTGTTTTCTTCTGAAGTCCCCATCTTGGGTTTTTGTCTGACATCAGAGTCACACTGACTTTCTAACATGTGAGAGCTGTCCACATTTTGGTAATAACTTTTGTTTCTTCTCTTCTTCAAATCTCTGTTCTGTGGGTCTGTCTCTCCATCTGTAGATGATGTTGATTCTTCATATTGTCTTTCTTCTTCATACAGACCATCAGTTGCATAAAAGCTCTGCTGATTGTTTAGATCTGCTTCACTGTGCTCATTTTCCTCATGCGCAAGAACCTCCAGCAAGTTATTAGTCTTCAGATCAAACTGTTCTTCATGTTGACTGATGCAGAGTCCTTCTTCCTCCTCTTTAATCTGTGGAGGTTGTGGTTCTTCTTGTTCCTCTTTAATCTGTAGAGGCTCTGGTTCTTTCAGTTCTTCTCTAGTGTTTGGGGGTTTTTGTTCCTCCTGTTCTTCTTTAATCTGTACAAGTTCTGGTTCCTTCTGTTGCTCTTCAACCTCTGGAGGTTGTGGTTCTTCCTGCTCCACTCTTGAGTTTCTCTGCTGGTTGCAAAGATCCAACTTTTCATTCAAAACATTCTTAGGGTTGTCTGCAGAGAAAAAAAAAACAAAGAAGGAGCTATTTGATTATATTAAAGAACTTTGTGTATAGACAAGCACCAATAATAAATACATTTCACATCAGTGAGAAGCCTCAGTAAGGATGGGCAACTCCAGGCCTTGAGGGCCACTGTGTCTCCAGGATTTCCAGATATCCAACCATTACTAATGACTGATTACCTGGTTCAAGTGTGACCAGCCAATTAGAACATGCCAGAGCAGGGTGTGCATAGGACAACATGCAGGAATGCGGGTCTTTAGTTGCCCATCTCTGCACTACAATAAAAAAAAAAAATCTTAACTCATAATATAGTTCTCAAATATAGTTAGAACAGTAAAGTTATGTTCACAATGGCCTCTGCAACATGCGTTCAAGCGACCACTTCCAGAGGAAAGTCTATGTAATCGTGCATAAACCAGAGTTTTGTGTTTCTGTGAAATTATGATGATTAACGCTTCACTATGCAAATTGTGTGGCCTTTTCTCTGGCTCTATCTACAAATCGCACAACCATCTACTGCGCATTGAAAGTTCAACCAGTTGAACTTTCACCAATCAGGGACTCAGTGACATGTGGATAAAGGCTCTTTCAACTGACGGAAGTGCCAGCTGTTGGAAAGGTATTCATGGAGGAGAAATAATATTTGCTGTTTGTGCCCAGCTGGAATTATGTTACATCAAGTCATTCGTTTATTGGAATAGAAATGTCATAGAAAAAGCCTGAAGCAAGATTTGCATTACTTCAACGCTTCCCACTGAGCCTTTTCCAACTGTAGGTGGCGAACAAGAGCTAGTAAACAATAGAAAACAAGAGGAAGTCCCTCCTTCTCACTCCCTTGTTGTCCTATGTGAACACCACAGGCTAAATGTGTATTCAAGAAGCCGCTAGTTGTGGCATAAACAACATAAAAAGGATAAAATATGAATGCTGTTTAGATCATTTAACAACACAACCAGAAAATGTTCCCCACAGTTATCTATCCTCAAAGTTTAACGCTTTACGCTCAAAGAATTACATATTGGTGCAGAGCCTGTATGAAAAAACATATTTTTTATCCGCAGCAGAACCACTCTATTCGTGTTGATTACATCCGCCTTTCAGCAGCGCGAGGCTGCCTTTCTCTGCTTCAGAATAAGCTGGAGTTTTGTTAATTGCATCAACTGTTAAAGAGTTAACATAACCAAAAGAAAGTTAATTCAAAGCCAATTCATTTTTTAAGAAGTTATGTCAGTGAGCGGAAATTCAGTCTCAGTTTTTGAATGGAAAGTCTTACTGTGTAAACCAGAAGCTTTTCCAACACGAAGATGTGTTTACTTCCGGTGGCGGTAACTGTGGTCTTTCGGCTTTGTTTTAGTTTGTAAACTTAAAATTCAACATTAATCTGCATTTCAGGGCAAAAATACATCAGCTCCAGATAATATTTTAATATTTTTTTTACGACACTCTACTATATTAATAAAGATCCCGAATCAACGATCTTGGACGTCGCGAATATTCATACTCGAATTTTTAGGAGCAGACCGTGAGTATTCAATCACCCATTACAACCCTACCTTTGTAGGTTTTTGTTTATGTTAACACAACCCAATAGAGAAATTTGCTGTCAGTTTAAACGTATTTTCAAAGAGTTATTGATCTAGAAAGCTTGTGAATATCTCGCAAGCTTTACTGAACTGTAATTCAGTAAAGCGTCCTCCTAGAGTCAAAATAAATTGTGGAGATCCGTTCATGATATGCCGACATCTAGTAGAGTATTTATCAGAAAAACTAGGCTTAAAATATTAAACGGTGACCATAATAAGAATAAATAAATAACCAATGCCCGATCGGGCAATTTTTTTTTTTTTGCCTAGTTTAAAATCAATTGATCGGAATGGGACCTCCCTATTGGAAATTAGATGTGGGACAAAATATCGGTATGGTGGACTATCGCATTATTTCAAATCATGAACAATTCCCAGTCCTCTCTTTCCCTTAATCGTTTTTATTTTTGGTTTTTAAATAATACCTTACAAGTCCACCAGGGGGCACTTCTTGTGAGCATGACAGTGAAGAGGGCAGAGAACACCAGGCAAAGAAAAAAACAGCACAAGAAAATGGTGGACTCAAGTAGTGGGGAGGGAAAAAAGCTGAAAGATGCACCTGCAAGTTTTAAATCCAATGTTTTGATTCACTTTGGATTTAGTAGTGTACGCTTTGAAAACATTTTTGTGAACGCGTTTGTCTTTTCAGTTTAATCACCTATCCACACAAGTGTGCAGTGGATAGCGCTGACCTGAGAGACATCTCTGATGTCACTGTCAGAGATTTTGAGCTAAAAGCTGCTGACCTCACGGTCTCAGACATGTAGGAGAAAAACGTCAAGTCACTGAATAAAGACCTGTAAAGACTTAAGCGACATCAAGCAAAGATGTTGACCAAACACAAGTGGGGAGAAATTTGAAAAATTGGAATGCATTTTCCGTCACATTCCACATAGCACTGTTTGAGTATTGCTGTCCTAACAATGTTTGGCTTTACTTATATGTGAGCAGTCCTTGTCACATCTAAAGAACATTAAGACCACTGTAAAGTCATGTTTGACGGATGGAAGTCTCAACGCCTGCATGCAGTTTAATCTGTTCTATCGAACAGAAAATCATGCAGCACCAGAAGTTACCTTAATAGTAAGATGTATCGTTTCCTCAGTGGTTAGTAACGGCATAAAATGTTATTTAACCCTTTGGAACGTAGGATCTACAACTCAAGTTTGTCTACTTTTGAATTTACTTCTGTAGTTTCAAATTTAAAAGACTACTACCTTGCTTACTTGGTATCATTTTATTCAGCACAACCTCACCTATGTGACACTAACTTTATTTAGTAATTTATCCATGCAGTATCCAAACACCAGAAATAAAATCATACAAAACAAATAAATCCCAGCAGAAAATGAAGTGTTAATTTTGCTGTGGAAAATCCAAAAATGTTACAACTTAGAATGAAAGTTTTAGGTGTAATTTATGAAAAAACAAACAAAAAAAAAAAAAACAACAACAAGAGCAAATGTTTTAACATACTAATACGTAAGTACATACTTTTGAATGGAAATTATGGATGAGCAATATGGAATTTTTTTTATATCATGATAGTGTTCCAACCACAGAGCTGCTAGCTAACTATTCATATTGCCATTCTTGTTTTCATAATTTATGTAGAACTGCTAAATTCCACGAAGCACACGCTTTTTTCCTAAAAAAAAAAAAGCCACATATTCATTTGCGATTAATCGCGACTTAACTATGAACAAAATACAGCTTCCAGGCGATTAAAAATTTTAATCCCCTGACAGCTCTATTTCAGACCCTTCTAAATAAATGTATATCAGAGGGTCGCTCAGTCCAGTTCTTTTATACAGTCAATTGACAAAACACATTCACGGAATGAAAAGGAAGCCAGAAAAAGAGATATAACAACATGTTTGACAGCAATCTGAAAGACTGGTTTCAGGACTACCTTAAAACAGCAAAGCAAACAAAGAGGCGGAGAGAAACCGAGGCATGAAAGAAGCTAAAGACTGCAGAGCGAATGTTTACCGCTTCAAGATGGCGGACCGTAATCCTCTTATAAGCAGTCACGGGTCCACTTTGACTTCGATCAGAATGTTGGAAAAAAGGAGGCTCTGTGTCAGAGGCTGAAGTGATCATACCTATAGTGCTCGGCTGTGGTGGAAGCTGTGGTTTCCAGGTGATATCCAGCAGTCTGCGCTGACGACAGAGCTCCTGCTCGTACTGGACGATGGTTCCTTCACAGTGTCTGAAGATTTCTTCAGCAGCAGCAGCTAGTCGCTCGCTGATAAACTCTCTCAGAGACTGAAGTGAAGACATAGTTCCTGCAGCTGCAGAAGATCTTCAGTTCAAACTCACACAAACACCGCCGTCCTCTGAACAGCAGCAGCTCCGATCATCTGCTAGTCTCTCAATCACAGCCACGTTGTCTTTACGTTCAACACGTATTCACTCATTTACGACACTTTGGAAAATGCTGAGAGTTCCGAGACGAACCACGTATCATCATTTCTGTCCAAAAACCTCACAAACGTCCGAACTAAACACCACCGTCCTCCGAACACAAGCTAACAGTGCTAGCATCCTAGCGTCTTGTGCTGCTCTTGTTCTTGTGCAGTTCCACGTCGGACGGCACAGTGAGTAGGCGCATTACCGCCATCTACTGGTATGGAGTTAGCTTCGAGGGTGTAATTCTTTATTTTTGTAGTGTAATTCTTAAATTACAAAATTGTAATTTTTTAAACTGTAATTTTTAAATTCTATTTATTTTCCCCTATCATCACTTCTCCTGACTTCCAAAACTTTCAAATCATTTTTGTTTTACATAAAAAAAAACAAACAAAAAAAAAAACAATTGACCCTTTTTACGTTGACATCAGAAATGGCGACAGGGCCGAAAACGCAAATAGTGACTGACAGTCACTGACAGCTGAACCCTGTTTAACACAATTTTACATAAATAATAAAAGTTAAGCTTACCAATAATCCACGATTCGTTTAATATCATCCATACAATTTTGAGGAAGCAGTTGTGGAGCTGTGGAGCATTCTGCAGGTAGGACTACTGACATTTGTACTTTGATTTGTGAATTATCTTAGAGGAGAAAACCGATACAACCAGGTAGGAGATTTACAAAATAAATATTGTACAAATTTCGGTTACGATTGGTTAGGTTACCTTTTATTATTTACATAAAATTGCTTTAAGCAGCTTGAGCAGTCAACTTTACCGTTCTAAACCATATACATAACATATAAACCGGAAGTCGACAGACTGGCGACCTGTCCAGGGTGAACCCCGTCTTCGCCCATCAGTAGCCGGGTTAGGCTCCGGCACCCCTGCGACCCCGAAAGGGAAAAAGCAAACAAGTACATGAATGAATGAATGAATAAACCGGAGTCACTCAGCACACTTGCCGTTTTGTGTGATGTCACGTGAAAAGGGTCTAGAGACCATTTTTAACGTTTAATGTCATACAAAATGTCGACATCACCACCAGTGTCTAAAGTGATTTCTGGTTTATGGTTCTATCTACAGACAAAGCTGACAGCTGATTGATATTCAACACAATGTTACCCTATGTAAGTAATAAAAGTTTACCCAATTTTAAAGGAACATTTTCACCAAATTTATTTAATAAATGTCCTACCAAACTGTATTCGTTTTCCTCTCTTAGACGTTTACAAATCAAAAGATAAATTTATGATATCCCCCAAACGCTAGAGCTGTTCCACCACCAAACAATGAGCTGGGATTTAACAATCAGAAGAGGATCTTTGAAGGAGGAGAGGATGGTTCCACCTTTGTTCTCAAAGATGAATAAATGCTGAACTTTTGAAAATTACTTTTTTTTGTTGTTGTTATTGTTAATTCTGTCTGCGGAATTGATCTGTGGCTGGAATGACCTAACCTTAAGTTCAGATTAAATTATTTGATCAGAGTTTGATGAGAGTAAAGTTTAAAACCAGAAACCTGTATGGATCCAGAACAGAGATGAGAAGCTGAGATGTGAAGACTAAAGAGAAAAGTTCAACATGAAGCTTCATCTTCTCTGCATGTTTCCACCGGCAGCAGGTCAGGTAAAGGTCATGTGATCAAATCCTGAAGAAACATTCAGGTGAAAGACTGAACCTGGTTGGTCCAAATCAGAAACCTGACAGAAAAAAAAAAAAAAACAGAAAGAAAGAGTTTTTCTTTAGATGTTTTTGAACGTCTGATTTGAAGACACAGATCTAACAATGTGATGACAAACAACAGTCAGTAGAAGTTACCATATACATATATTAATCACTGGAGAAAGCAAGGTGAAGTCAACTACAGAAAATTACCTCCAGCCATTGCCAAACCTGCCACCAGTTTGCAACCCGTCAAAAGTGCTTAGTCAGAGTTGGTCTGAGTCATGTTGTAAGGGGAACTACCGTCACAGATCATAAGATCATAAGTGAAAGCGGGTAGGGGGAATCTGTCAAACGTTCGAGGAGGGGCCAGTAGGCAGCACATGCTATTTAAGAATCTGATTGGTCAGTTTATAACTTGAATAACTTTCAATGAAGAAAATATCTTTAAAAAATTAGGATAAGAAAGAAGATGTTAAGAAGAAGAATGTATCAGAGCAAGAATGGTTATTCTGACAAATACAATGACAGTACCAGCGGTCTATTTCTCAATAGAAGTGTATTGATTTTGAAGCCAGCAGGTACTTCCTCTTTGGAACACGAGGGGGGTTGAGCTGTCCAGTCGGCATACATTGTATAGAAATAACACAACATGAGGAAGTGATCTGTTATTAAAGCAAAGCAGAAGAGGAAGAAACAGAATAGCTGATCTGTGTTGCCGCTCACACGGTGAGTAGAGACTCTTTTTCAGATCTTTAAACAAACTAAACTTTGTTTCTTGAACTTTTTCTTTATTAACTTAACAGTTTGTTCTGCTGTTCTGTTTGTTTCTTAATGTTTAGAGAAGATCTTTATCTCCAAACTTTCATCACTCTGCTATTTGATTTTAATATGTCTCTGCCTGGTCAACAGCTGAGGATCAATTCTCACTTATTGATCAGTCACTATTTCACTGATTTATGACAAAAATAGAAACAACAGATATTTTTAATGAAGATTTTTACTGAACAAGCTGTTGTTGTTTACAAAAGTTAATCAGCTGACTCATTCAAGCATGACAGATCAGCAGACTGCTTCTTCTGGTCAGAACTTTCCAGCAAACAGACAGAAGAAAGAGTTTCTGTCATAACAATAAAACATCATGTTTCATGTCTGACTCTCAAACCTTTCTGCTCCCCTCAACACAAATTTGTCTATGAATCTAAATTCATCTGAAAGTCTCTGTTGGAGCTTTGAGAGGAAGAATCCTTCTTTCTTTTTACCCCATTGCTTGATTTATGTCTGTTTTTCTTAATCTGCTTCATTTTTCCTGAATTGTAGAAACAGGAAGCTGATCTGTTAGTGAAGGAGGATCAGAGCTGATGATGAGTGTTTCCTCTGCAGATGAAGGTAGAGGGTGTGTGTGAGCTGATCCAGTGGATCCAGTGAATCCAGCAGCATGGATCAGTGTGAGGACACACAGGAGGGAGCCCCTCCCTCTAAAAGCATGCTGTGTGGGGAAGATGAGAGCCAGAGCAAAGCTCAGAGGTGAGATGAACATCTCTAACTGTCCATGACTCTTCTCCATGTTAGAGCTCAGCACTCACATCAACAACCTTCATTCTTCACAGGAACCAACCTGGACCTGTAGATGAAACCAGCTGTGTGTCCTTCAGGAGTGACAGATCAAAGGATTTTGGTGTTAACTTCAAACATATTGCTGCAGTAGAGGAGCAGTAAGTGGTTCAATCGGTTTTTAAAGATGAGCTTCTTCCCTGAATGCAGATAAAGGAACCAAATATTAGAAGCAGCCTTAATCCAGTTCACTGGAACTCTGATTCATCTGTGAGATCAGAATGAAAGTTTGAGTAGAATCATTGCTGTTCGAAAAACTACAGCATTTATGAGGGATTTATGATCTGATATTGTCTAAATTCCAAAAATTCATCAAACATCATCATGACAGAAACTCACTTCTAGTAAAACAAATGTTTTTTTTTCTGTCAGCATCCATCAGAGACTCAGAACTAGGTCAGAACCCAGCTGTGTATCCTTCAGAAGTGACTGGTCAAAGAATCATCCTATCCACTTTCAACTGGAAGCATCATTTTTTGCAGAGAGGTGAGCTGTATGTAAATGTTGAAACTGAGTCAAATGAATGAAATGTTTTTATTCCAACATGCACTTGATGTGAGTTCGACTTTTTCACAGATGTTTCTATCTTTATGTGAGCAGCAGTGAATGCTGGACATATTCCAAAACACAGCAGTCACAGTAAAAGAATGGAGGGGAATTTTGACAATGTTTAATGTAGTAAGAATGACTATTACTTTGTCTTTGTTATGACGCTCAACTGCAATTTGCTCTGTTCACAAGTTTGTGCCTAAAAACAAACCAATTTCTCTTAACAAACGGAGACAGATTTTTCAGCATTTTACAATTAAAATAAATAAAAAGGACAATAGTTCCAGTTTCTTCTGTATTTTGTAGTTATGGTTTTTGAAATTGTCTGAGTTTGGTTTCAGAATAGTGTGTATTATGTCCACTTTCTCTAACTCCTTCTGTCTTTGCTCCAGTCTAACAGAATGTTCTTGTGCTGGATAAGGTTCAGGAGGTTAAAAGAGGTCTGAGAGATATGGGGGGTCAAGGTTGTGAATGGATTTGTAGGTCAGACAGAGGATTTTGTGGGTGATCCAGCAAGTGATGGGTTGCCAGTGAAGCTGCTTGAGTGCAGGTGTGATGTGATGGAAGGAGGGTGTCAGAGTGATGATAGAGGAGGCAGAATTTTTGACCAGTTGAATGAAATTTGCAGAGTTTATTGTAGGAATTCCAACTGAAGCAAATAACAATAATCCAGATGGGAGGTGACAAGGCCATGGATCAGTATGGCAGTGGAATGATGCCTGAGTGAGGAGAAGAGACAGGTGATATTCTGGAGGTAGAAATAGGCAATCTAGGTGACGTGAAAAGTAAAGGGTGTACACTTGTATAGCAGTTTTCTACCTTCCTAAAAGGCCAAAGGCACTCACAGACCAATTCACACACAGGTGGTGGCTCCGCTGCCAAACACTGGCGTTAACCTTTCACCGGAGGCAATTTGGGTTGCAGTGTCTTGTCCATGGACACTTTGACACATAGGCAGGCAAGGCCGGAGTGGATCCCGCAATCTTACGATCAGGAGTCGACTGCGCTGCCACTTCACCATAGCCACCCTTAAGTGTTGAAAAAGTGCTGTCCAGAATGACACACAGGCTCTAAATCTGAGGAGAGGGAAAAATATGGAATTGTTCAAGGGGAGGATGAAGTTATTGAGAATTCTCTGTGGCCATTTACTGCAGAAAAAAACATGTTCATGGGGACTTTCAGAAGGAGGGAAAAGTTTTAAGTCAATCTCACAGATTTGGTTTTTTTAGACAGTACTGCTGCATTCCAAATGCCTGCACCCATTCATAATCATAGTCCTGAAGTTTAAGTTTAAATTAATTTATAAAGTGCCTTCAAATGACCTTGGCCAAACAAGGAGCCTAAGACAAACAAATTCATGTCTTGATTAAATGAAGCCCACAGTTGGCTATTCAGCCACCTCAGCCACACAAGAAGAAACCAGAGGACTTCAAGTTTGGCAAAATATGGGGGGCAGACGTGAACCAGTATTTCACCACATGAAACGATGGGATGGCCGAGTCACTTCCAGAGAAAGGTCTGGTGGAGCAATACCCGGAAAGAGCTTGGGCGTGCGAGGATGTCACCTCCACAATCCGGAGGTTTACCTTCCTCGAGAAAGCAGAGGCTGGGCGGGCTGTCGGCCTCAAACAACCATCACTGGCGCAGCTGCAAATTGGTTCCTCAGCCCTCTCAACTCCAGAAACTGCAGCGACAAAGCAGGAGGGAGAGGCCACACACCTGTTGAGTCCCATCGCACCATACCCCGACCACTCTTCACCCCATCCACCCTGATCATCGAGGACTCTATAACCAGGAATACATGCCACTTTAATGCCGCCACTTAATGCATTCCAGGAGCCACAGTCACAGACGTCCTTCAAAAACTCCCAGATCTCTTGCTTTCTCTTCCATCCACCATCACCCAGATCATTGTTCATGTTGGAGCGAATGATACTACACTTCTGCAGTAAGAGGTGATGAATAGGGAATTCATTGAGCTGTTTTCTTGTTTATTGGAAAATGGGGAAACTGTTTATATTTCTAGACCCATCCCCACACTCACCCATGAATCTACAAGATATAGCAGAATCATCTCCCTCCACACCTGGTTGTAGTACACCTCCCGAAAGTTCAGTTCAGTTCAGTTTTTTATTTTTATTTTTTTGGAATCACCTTTCTTTTTATAGACACGATGGTCTTCACCCCAATCCCCTTGGAAACAATATTCTGATAGGTAACATTCAACACACTGTGCACTGCTTTAAAGATGACTGACAGCCAACAGTAAACACCACCCCCAAAGCCCGCCCATACTGTCAGAAGTCCTTTTAAGACACAACAAGATTTTCATAATTGGTAATCTTAACCTACATGTTGACAACAGGAACGACTTTCATGCCTGCAAGTTTTTAACTATTTAGATCACTTTGGGCTTGAAGCCCATCACAAAAGCGGACACACTCTGAATCTGGTCATTACCTAGGGCCAATCTTCGGAGGTGTCCTCTGTTGTGGACAGTACTGTCTCAAACCGCTATTGTATATATTTTAACTAGGCTACTTTTATCCAACAAGAGGCCCCAGTGAGAACTGTTTGACAAAGGTATTTCTCCTCCAAAGTGGCTCAAAATTTTATTGAATTTAGTGATAGTTTTGTTGATTTATTGACTGGCTTCACTAAGAAAACAATTCACAACTTACAATCACTTCAGAACTTGGCAGCACAAGTTCTGACGAAGACCTGAGTGCAGGAGTACATCACTATAACTTTACAGTACACACAATCACACATACACACACACACACACACACACACACATATATATATATATATATATATATATATATATATAGAGAGAGAGAGAGAGCGAGAGAGAGAGCATATTTTTTGATAGTGGGAGAAAGCTGCAGTCCCCGGAGAAAGCCCACGCAAGCACAAGGACAACATGTAAACTCCACACAGAAAGGTCCCCCATTGGTGTTTCTATTTCAGGTCCCCCAGCTGTGATTTGATTACCTGACTCCAGTCAGTTTTGTTTGAAACCTAATAGCATAGACAGAATGGGTCTCATTGTTGATGATTCTCCACAGAGTGGACCAGCAGAGCTCAGAGTCTCCCAGTGGTGCGTCTGTCCAGCAGCATCAAACACAGCTGGACTCCATATTTCTGGTCTGTACATGAACAACAACTACTTTTCCATCATTCTGTTCACAGTCATCTCCATGCTGCACTTTGTACACCAATGGATTGTCAGTGTGTCCAACATGGAGCTGATGTTTGGCTCCATGACTTCACTCTGATTGGCTCATTCATCTAGAATTCTGTTGCAGCTGCTGGAGGACAACATTGTTACTTTTGTGAAGAAGGAGCTGAAGAAGATCCAGAAGATTCTGAGTGAGAGGGAGGATGAGGAAGAAATGGAGGAAGAAGATGAAGAGCAGAGGAGCAGCAGAGAGTCACTGATGAAGATCACAGAGAACTTCCTGAGGAGAATGAAGCAGGAGGAGCTGGCTGATCAACTGCAGAGTAGTAAGAGGATTTCTCTGAAGGTTTCTCCTGCTGGATAAATGAAGATTCACTGATGTCTGAGCATATGGAACAACATGGATTCAAATCCTGATTATTCAGCGCCGCAGTGTTTATTTAATCTGCTTGTTGTCTTCATTCAGGAGTTTCTGTTGCAATTTGTCAACATAAAGTCCAATCTGGTCTAAAGAAGAAGTTCCAGTGTGTGTTTGAGGGAATCGCTAAAGCAGGAAACCCAACCCTTCTGAATGAGATCTACACAGAGCTCTACATCACAGAGGGAGGAACTGGAGAGCTGAATGAAGAACATGAGGTCAGACAGATTGAAGTAGCATCCAGGAAAGCAGACAGAGCAGAAACAAGCATCAGACAAGAAGAGCTCTTTCAACTCCCAGCTGGAAGACAAGAACCAATCAGAACCGTGATGACAAAGGGTGTGGCTGGCATCGGGAAAACAGTCTTAACACAGAAGTTCACTCTGGACTGGGCTGAAGGCAAAGCCAACCAGAACATCCACTTCATATTTCCATTCACTTTCAGAGAGCTGAATGTGCTGAAAGAGGAGAAGTTCAGCTTGGTGGAACTTGTTCATCACTTCTTCCCTGAAACCAAAGAAGCAGGAATCTGCAGCTTTGAAGACTTCCAGATCATCTTCATCTTTGATGGTCTGGATGAGTGTCGACTTCGTCTGGACTTCCACAAGACTCAGATCCTAACTGACCCTAGAAAGTCCACCTCAGTGGGTGATTTGCTGACTAACCTCATCAGGGGGAACCTGCTTCCCTCTGCTCGCCTCTGGATAACCACACGACCTGCAGCAGCCAATCAGATCCCTGCTGAGTGTGTTGACATGGTGACAGAGGTCATAGGGTTCAATGATCCACAGAGGGAGGAGTACTTCAGGAAGAGATTCAGAGATAAAAAACAGGCCAGAAGGATCATCTCCCACATCAAGAGATCCCGAAGCCTCCACATCATGTGCCACATCCCAGTCTTCTGCTGGATCACTGCTACAGTTCTGGAGGATCTGCTGAAGAGCAGAGAGGGAGGAGAGCTGCCCAAGAGCCTGACTGAGATCTACATCCACTTCCTGGTGGTTCAGGCCAAAGTCAAGAGGGTCAAGTATGATGGAGGAGCTGAGACAGATCCTGACTGGAGTCCAGAGAGCAAAAAGATGATGGAGTCTCTGGGAAAACTGGCTTTTGAGCAGCTGAAGAAAGGAAACCTGATCTTCTATGAATCTGACCTGATAGAGTGTGGCATCGATATCAGAGCAGCCTCAGTGTACTCAGGAGTGTTCACACAGATCTTTAGAGAGGAGAGAGGACTGTACCAGGACAAGGTGTTCTGCTTCATCCATCTGAGTGTTCAGGAGTTTCTGGCTGCTCTTCATGTCCACCTGACCTTCATCAACTCTGGAGTTAACCTCATTGATAAACAACAGAAGACGCCAAATCAGTTCTACCAGAGTGCTGTGAACAAAGCCTTACAGAGTCCAAATGGACACCTGGACTTGTTCCTCCGCTTCCTCCTGGGTCTTTCACTGCAGACCAATCAGAGACTCCTACGAGGTCTGCTGACACAGACAGGAAGTAGCTCACAGACCAATCAGGAAACAGTCCAGTACATCAAGGAGAGGATCAGTGAGAATCTGTCTGCAGAGAAAAGCATCAACCTGTTCTACTGTCTGAATGAACTGAATGATGATTCTCTAGTGGAGGAGATCCAACAGTCCCTGAGTTCAGGACGTCTCTCCACTGATGAACTGTCTCCTGCTCAGTGGTCAGCTCTGGTCTTCATCTTACTGTCATCAGAAGAAGATCTGGAAGTGTTTGACCTGAAGAAATACTCTGCTTCAGAGGAGGCTCTTCTGAGGCTGCTGCCAGTGATCGAAGTCTCCAACAAAGCTCTGTAAGAACTCTAAATAAAATACTATTTAGTAAACAATTGAGTTTTATCTATTATTCAGCTGAAAGTATTTAATCAATAACTGTTGTAATTTTTATTACAGGCTTAGTGCCTGTAATCTGTCAGAGAGAAGCTGTGCAGCTCTGTCTTCAGTTCTCAGCTCTCAGTCCTCCAGTCTCATAGATCTGGACCTGAGTAACAACAACCTGCAGGATTCAGGAGTGAAACTCTTGTCAGCTGGACTGGAGAGTCCACACTGTGAACTGGAGACTCTCAGGTCAGGTTTTTGTTTCCATTCAAATATTGGTGTTACGCCCCATGTGGTCTAGGGGTGAGGGGCCTAACATAAAGGTAAATTAAATAAGTATTTAACAAAACACAACAAAAGGTCTCCGTAAAAGTATACCAAATTTTATTGACAAGAACACCCAAACCATAACTAAATGTGAAGCAAAAGGCTTCAGGGTGAACCAAGGCCAAAATAACAAACAAAACCCCAACTAACTCAACCCAGGGAGCTTACCTGCAAAAGAAACTGTAAAATAATGACAAACACTAACCTCCCTGGACTAACATAAACAGGAGAAAACATTTACTAAAGAAAATGGCGGTTCACCCCTACAGCTTCACCTAACTTAAACCCAACACTAAACACAGAACACAGAGTGGGACCTAACACAAAACACCAAAGAAACTACAAAGTGCGCACAAATCAAAGCAGGTGGAGAAGTTCACTGAGCTGCAGTGGAGACAGGTTGCAGCCCAGCTCCCTTCTCCTGGTCTGAAGGTCCAAATGGTGGTTTTAAAGGCTCCCCTCCTTCAGGTTTGACCAATGGGGAGCCACGCCTCCAGCACCACACCTGAAAGAAATAAGGAAAAAGAGACACAAAGATCCAAAACACATACAGGAGTCCCACTCTGAATAAAATCCACAGAACCAAAAAGAACCAACAGAACCCAAATACGGCCACAGCCGTAACACCCCCCTACTTAAAATAAAACCTCTTCTCCTAAAGAGATTTTCCCCAAGGGGGTGCTTACATAGAAACCCACAAAACAAACTGAGTGCTAGCCACAAAAAATACAAAGTGGTCGCCACTTCCACCCAAATGCTGGCACAACACAAAACAAACTGTGCGCCAGAACAAAACTAAAGAAGTTTGGTCAACAGATTTTCACCTTAGAAAAAAAAACCTGGGCAATGTGCCTCAGGTAACAGCTACACGAATGTATTGAAAATGCTACTGTCCTAGTAACATTTTCGTTGTTTGAATGAAAGGAGAGCTGGTAACTGATTTTTGGAGTCTCAACTCCACACATGTAATATGATTTGGCAAAGAGGCCACACTACACCAAATAGGAATCCTCCAGATTCTCGAAAACTGAAAAACCAAATGGATACTTGAAAATGAGTAATGAGCAAGGAAGTAGCGACATCCTCCATGGCAAACCTGGTCTGGAATAACGCAGCTGGGTCTGCCCCTTTAACGACTATGGCTGCAGCAGCCTCCACTCCCACACCGTCGCCTACACCACCTCCAACAGATTTCCACCAGCCAAGGTCCACCGTAGAATTCCCTCACTTCCTGCCCAAATCCAAAATGCTCTCAAGTTTTTAACAGCAAAAGAAGTCCCTGACTTCACCAAATGTAAATGACATAAAGGACCCATTAAGAAAAACTGTTAAACAAATTATGTCTCCAAGTACAAACAAATTTCACAAAGTTCAAAAAAACAAAATGGATATAGATCCCGGACGAGCCCCCAATTATGTTACGCCCCATGTGGTCTAGGGGTGAGGGGCCTAACATAAAGGTAAATTAAATAAGTATTTAACAAAACACAACAAAAGGTCTCCGTAAAAGTATACCAAATTTTATTTACAAGAACACCCAAACCATAACTTAATGTGAAGCAAAAGGCTTCAGGGTGAACCAAGGCCAAAATAACAAACAAAACCCCAACTAACTCAACCCAGGGAGCTTACCTGCAAAAGAAACTGTAAAATAATGACAAACACTAACCTCCCTGGACTAACATAAACAGGAGAAAACATTAACTAAAGAAAATGGCGGTTCACCCCTACAGCTTCACTTAAAATAAACCAACACTAAACACAGAACACAGAGTGGGACCTAACACAAAACACCAAAGAAACTACAAAGTGCGCACAAAAAATATCCTATGAGTGCGGAAATGATGGAAAATAATGATGGAAAATAGTTAGGCATGGTTTGGTCACTACATCTAAATTTGCCTACAATCCCAAAGAAGAAAAATGTTTACATTTTGAACATGAAGAAAAACAAAAAAAGCAATGCTTACTTATTGACCATTTTTGGCTAACAACCAGCGCTTTCAAACTGGCAAAAACATAGGATTGAAAAGCAACTTTTATAAGCAATGACTATGCAATTTTACGATGAGAAACTCAGCCTGATGCAAACTCTGCTGCAAATGTAAAGAATTGTAAGGAGAAGAACCAAGACATTGCTATTTAACAAATGACAGAATTAGCGCTGGAAAAAAAATAATTCTTAGCTTCTCTTTATATATGTAACTGGCTCTCTGAGAGAAAATTACTCTTTGTATTTCAACATTCAGAAAATGGCAAACCAGTTTCCATCAAAGACAGTTTTGATATAAGCTCCGCCTACTCTCACAGGGAACTTAAGAGCAGAAGTCATCTCTACATAATATATTTATTAACTCTTAAATCTCATCTTTAAGGTTTCAAACAACACATTTATTTGAGTAATGAAACTACAGTGTTGGGACATTTAAGAAGTTGGTAAAGTGTTACATTAGTATAGTGCCATTTAGTCTGTGTGAACCTGTGAGTAGCTTCAGCTTCACTGAAGTTCTCTCAAATTTTCTGCCTTGTGTTGTGTGTCTCCAGTCTGTCAGATTGTCTGATCACAGAGGAAGGCTGTACTTCTCTGGCTTCAGCTCTGAAGTCCAACCCCTCCTATCTGAGAGAGCTGGACCTGAGCTACAATCATCCAGGAGAGGCTGGAATGAAGCTGCTTTCTGCTGCACTGGAGGATCCACACTTTAGACTGGACACTCTCAGGTATGAAGAGACCATAAGAAGACATACATGTGACAGAGCTATAAATATGCTGTCTGTCTTTCACTCAGCTCTTTGTCCTGGATCTTTACAGATGATCTGATTTAGTCATTAGCCTTTACTTCTCCTCTCAAAATCCATGTCTGTCTTTTCCCTTTTTTGTTTTTCCAAAATGCTGCATTGAAGAAGGCATAAATATGTTTCATGCACAGACTATCAGCCTAGAAAACAGCAGAAATGTTAAGAAGCTGACACAGTCTGGTCATGTTTGATGGATTATTGTGGTCATCAGATCAACAAAAATGACCTTTAATTGACTCACTAAACATTGTGAAAGATCAGCAATGTGGTTTTCAGGCTGTCCTAGCACAATAATGCCTCGTTTCCACCGAGTGGTCCAGACCGGACTGGATCAGGCTGGACTAGACTTTTTAGCGTTTCCATTACAAATTGGACCTGGTAAGAAGGTCCGACTGGGACCATTTTATGACCCGCGTTGGTTGTAGGTCCATTGGAAAATAGAATGGATCCATGAGGGCAGAACTTCTGTCATCACACGAGGTAACCCATTGATTGGTGGAAAAGTTTTACAACAACAGAAAGCATCTGACCAGCACTTTTCTTGAAACAAGATCCAATCCGAAAGTTCTGTCCTCTTTTCAGATGGATTTTTCTTCGCCCCGGTGTTGAACTTTTCCTGTTTTGTTCCCGACCGTGGTTGGGGGACGCAGGAGAGATTTTCTCCGGGGCTGAGGAGCTGCTCCTCCTTCAGGCTTCTTCTCCGTGTTCGGAGCTTCATAACCTCCGGAGCGTGTGAAGCCAAAGAATCAGTCACGGTTCTTAGAGGAACTTTTTATTATTACATTTCCTTGCACTGCCAATTGACAACAACCGTTGGTATGCTAACGCACTGCCTTTTTTTCTTTCTCTCCACTCAGCGCGCGCTGCTTCCCTCATGGACTTTCATTGTCCAACACTCAATGGAAACGCTCACTTGAAATGCCAGGAACATTCTAAACCGGCCAAGAGGGGACCGGTCTGGTCCTCGTTTCCACTGAGCTGTGCGGACCAAACCAGTCCCCTCTTAGCCGGTTTAGAATGGTCCGGGCAATTCAAGTGATCGTTTCCATTGAGTATTGGGCCATCAAAGTGCATCCGGGGTGTAGACTGATGACAGATGTGCACCAAACCGGTGTGACTACGGCGAAAGAGAAGCTGCATCAACTAAATCAGAAACGGAGGGAAGATTAAAAACCGCAGAGGATCATTATAATACAGAGCAGAATTTATTATGTATGAAGCCAGCCTCTATCCTGCAGAACAGTCTATTGTTCTGAATTAAAAAAATAAATAAATAAATAAGCTCCTTATATTGGGCAATACTCCAATGTTCTTCAATAAATGTTTTACAAAGCATGATCAGAAGCGTTTTTGAAGACTATAAATCAGTAACGGACATTTTTCAGCCACGGGGGTCAGGTGAGACGGAAAGGTGTGTGGAGGGGTCTTCTGTATTTGTGGATTCAGCCTGTCTCCAATCTCCAACCCTACTATATGTAAAAATATATTGTTCTTTGTAAGAAAATTGTGGGGGAGAAGAAGTATACAGCCATAAAGAGGACAAAACTTTCAGTTTGGATCTTGAGTCGAGAAAATAGCTGGTTGGACGCTTGCTGTTGTTGTAAAACCTTTCCATCAATCAATGGGTTACATCATGTGATGACAGAAGCTCCGCCCTCACAGGTCGGTTCCATTTTTCAATGGACTTACGACCAACGGGGGACCAGAAATGATATTGTTCGTTCCAGCTTTACAGGTCCATTTTGTAATGGAAACACTCAAAAGTCCAGTCTGATCTGGGCAGCTCATTGGAAATAAGCATAAGACAATGGCAGCCATGTTTTGTCAATGTTTGCATTCTGAAATGTTCTCTGCTCTAAATCTCCTCTTTTTTTCAGGGTGGAGCCTGCTGGAGACCAATGGTTAACTCAAGGTCTGAGGAAATGTAAGTGTGGTTTTTGTCTGATTCATGGCAACAAAGCAGCTCACAATCAAACATCTTCAAACAGTCTCACCACTCATTTATGAGTCTTCATCAAAGTGTCCATCAATGAACAGATGATGGATCAATAACTGCATCTGGATTGTGTTTGTTTCTCCATCAGATTCCTGTTGCCTCACAATCGACACAAACACAGTGAACAGAAACCTCAAACTGTCTGACAACAACAGGAAGGTGACCTTTGAGAAGGAGCTTCAGTCATATCCTGATCATCCAGACAGATTTGATCACTGGTATCAGCTGCTGTGCAGAGATGGTCTGACTGGTCGCTGTTACTGGGAGGTTGAGTGGACAAATAGAGTTTCCATAACAGTGAGTTACAGAGGAATCAGAAGAAAAGGAAACACTAATGACTGTTTCTTTGGGGAGAACAATCAGTCCTGGAGTCTGATCTGCACTGATTATGATGGTTTCTATGTCTGGCACAATAATAATAAGACACCAGTCTGTTCTTCTGTCTCTTCCTCCCTCAGGGTAGCAGTGTATGTGGATTATCCTGGTGGTATTCTGTCCTTCTTCAGAGTTTCCAGTGACTCACTGATCCACCTTCACACCTTCAACACCACATTCACTGAACCTCTTTACCCTGGATTTGGGCTCTGGCCTGGTTCCTCAATGGTTCTGGGTTAATTTCAGTTGTAATGTTCTGGTTCTATTAGAGAAACTCTTTGTTTATCAGATGGCCCAGTATTATTTACAAAACGATTTTCAGATGAATCTATTTTGCCCGTTTCTTTCTGAAACTTATATCATATTAATTTCTATTAAACTTCTTTCCCCTTCAATTCTCATAGATTGAAGATGCTGTTTTTCCAGAATCCGAATGTTGTTCTGTTCCGTTTCCAGTCATAGAATCGGTGAATGTCATGTTTCTCTGAAGCTAAATAAATGTTGTTTTTGAATGCTCACAAAGGGGAATACGATGATTACAAACTAGATATAGACTTTAAAAGTTTACACCAGTTGCTTTCAATCAAAGTTTATCATCTTAAGAATGTATGCATTCTTTGGTATTAATTTAAACTCACATTTTATAATTTATCTTCTTGAATTCTATAGCAAATTATTTATATATTTAGGTCTGATCAATGCTACTCTTTTTTTCTAATTTGTAATTTGAAAGTTTTTCTCAATAAATCATTTCTCAAATTTTGACTAAGCATTATGTTATTCTGTGTAGAGGCTGATCACACAAAGACATCTAAGCTGGGTGCTTCTTGTGTTGGACAGATTTCATTTTCAGAAATAAAACTTTTTTAAGTTCTGGACTGGATGGAAATAGCAAGATTTCTGTCTCTCACGATTCAGGGTTGACTCCTGATCGGAAGCATGTGGGTTCAACTCCTGCCTTGCCCGCCCATGTGTTGAAGTATCTTTGGGCAAGACACTGAACCCCGAATTGCCTCTAGTGGGAGGGTGGCGCCAGTGTTCGGCAGCGGAGTCACCACCTGGGTGAATGGGTGAATAGGTCTGTGACTGTGAAGCGCTTTGGACCATCGAAGGAGGGTAGAAAGCGCTATACAAGTATGCGCCATTTACCATTTCTGTAACCTTTTAACACCGGAGTTGTCGCCGGCAACACATAATCATCTGTGAATCCAGATGGGAAATGTTTGAAGTCACCATTTCAACAGGATAAGGATTCTAGGAAGGATCTTCTAGTTCTGACATCACAAAGTTTCAGTTTGCTTCATAAACTGTCAGCAGCTCGATTTGAGCGGTGAAGCAGGCACGAAATGCAAATACCTGAAGTTTGACAGGTCGCTGCGTCGCATCTGCCAATCAGGAACTCAACTTTGGGCATGGGACTTTTCCAGTGACTATCAGCGGGTAGAATACTGATCTAATACAAGTGTTGCTGTGCCAAGATAAGCTATGTTTGAATTTTTTTTCCACCTCATATTATATGTAATACGACAGGGGGCACAGATTCTGTGAGGTCGCTGCTGCTCCAGCCGGCCAGAATCTGTGCCCCCAATAATTTGCAGTAGAAACAACAATTATTTAATACTTTTCTGTTGTTACATGCTTCCCTCACAAAGTTACTTTCATATATTGCTAGTTTTATCATAAAATAGTGAAACGTGTCATTTTTCTTTATTTCTTAACATGAGAAGCTGTCGTTTCACATAGAAATGTGGGGGGAAAATGCAAATATGATAAAGAAAAATTACTAATAAAAAAAAAAAAAACTCCCAAAAGACTCAGAATAGTGTATTGTGATTATCAACCTTCTTTTTTATACTTTTAGGGACAAAATGGGAGCGTTACAAACAAATCGATGATGCCCGAGACTGGGGATAAATATTCTGGCAGGAGGAACTTACTTTGGCACCACACCTGGGAAGCGTGGGGCTGAGAGCGAAGCACCGAAAATGGCACAAACTAGGAGCTGAAACCAAAGAATCGCTTTGGTGCCGGAAGCACATAAATCCCAATCGGTCTCCAACCCTACAGATCAGTGGCATTCGCTCTTGCGGTGAAGCTGATTCGCTCTATAAACCGGCAGAGATGCTGCGGGGTTTGCCAGTTTAGGTCTCATCGAAACATTAAAAAAGGAAAAAGGTCTCCTTATTTTAGATTTGAAACTGAAGGATCATCTGGGGAGAGGAAGATGTTTAATTCTGTTTGCAGAAATTATCTGTGATTGGAATGATGGACTTTCTTGAACATGCTTACACATATAAAGATTGGAGTCCAACTCCGGATTTGGCTTTCTGGAAGAAAGACTGAGAGAAGAGAAAGTGACCGAAAAACTGAGAAAAATTAAAGATGAAAGGAAATATTGGAAACAGAGAGAAATTTCTGTCAGCACTTCCTGTTCCAACTGCTGTGACACAAAGAAACATGAAATATATTAGATTTAAACCAGTGCAGGATCATTTTCATGAAGACTTCTGCATCAACCTAAGCCTCTAACCTACATATATAACTTGTCATTACAAACTGGGAGATTCCCAAACCAATGAAAATCACAGAAGTGATTCCTATATATAAGAGTTGAGACAAACACCTGTTTACAACCTATAGACCTATTTCTCTCCTTCCACAATCCTCAAAAATTCTGGAAAAGATATTCAATGACAAATTAGCTAAATTCATAGATAAATACAACAGAATAAATGAAAGCCAATATGGTTTCAGAGAGAACAGATCAACTTCAATGGCTATCATTGATGCTGTAGAGGAAATCACAAATGCTCTGGATACAAAGAAATATGCAGCTGGAATTTTCATTGACTTAAAAAAAGCATTTGACACTCTGAATCATGACATCCTACTGGACAAACTGGAAGTGTACAGGATCAGAGGAGTAGCGCTAAGTTGGGTCAAAAGCTATTTAACAGGAAGAAAACAATCTGTCAAGATTAATGAATTTACACCAGAGGCCAAAGGGATAAGTTGTGGTGTCCCACAAGGATCAAGTCTGGGCCCGCTGCTGTTCAATATTTACATCAATTATATATTCAGTGTTCCAAAACGTCTAAAACTAATTTTATATAGTAAAGACACAAATATTTTCTATTCTACAGACAATCAAAGGGAACTTATCGATGTGTTGAACACAGAGTTAATCAAAATAAAATCATGGATGAATTACAACAAACTATCTTTGAATCTAGACTAATCTAAAGTGATGATTTTTGGTCATTACAAAGCCAACACAGAGCTCTCAATTAAAGTTATGACTTAATCGAAAGTGTTACAGAAATTAAATTCTTAGGGATTGTTATTGATAACAAACTGAGTTGGAAGCCACACAGACACATACAAACTAAAGTTTCAAAAAGTATTTCAATTATAAATAAATCTAAATGTATATTAGAATACAACTGTAGATATTTATTGTACTGCTCCTTAATATTACCATATTTCACCTACTGTATAGAAGTTTGGGGTAATAATTCTAAGAGTTCACTACATCCTCTCTTTTTGATTAAGAAACGAGCCATAAGAATTATATATAAAGCCAGTTATCTTGATCACACTAACAATTTATTTTATCAATCCAGAATTTTAAACTGTATGACCTTGTTGATTTTTACACTGCACAGTTACTATACAGAGCTAGTGGGAAAACATTACCGTACAATATCCAGAAACAGTTCTTAGAAAATGAAGGAGGAACAAACTGAGAGGATGCAGGAACTTCAAGGTCAGATTGATAAGAACCACAAAGAAAAGTTTCTGTGTTTCTGTGTGTGGAACTAAACTCTGGAACAAGTTAAGTAATGAGCTCAAACAATGTTCAAGCATTTATACATTCAAGAAAATGTATAAAGAAACTCTAATTTCACAATATGAAGATAAGACGAAAAGATCAACTGGTGTTTGAATAATTCCAAATGTCTGAACTTGAATGTGATGAAATAATCAAAGTTTTTTGCAATCAATCAATGAGTTTTATGTTATGTAATATGCAGTGATGATTACTGAAAAGCTTACAATCACTATGGTATTAATTTTCTTTACTTGATCCAAAAATGTAGCAATGATTACAGGATTATTGTAATTATGTTTTCTAAAGATAATCAATGATTACTAGATATTGTTTGAATCATTAATGTTTACTGAAAAAATATAAGAATTCTTTCAGAGAATGTTTAATAAGAACTCTATCGTTACTTTAAAACTTGATCTCAATGTGTAATGATTATTTTTTCTGAATTTGTATTTTGATGATAATCAATGAGTATTGTATATCTGTTATATGATGTATGATTGATGTTACTGTTTGCTGAAATAATGTTTGATGAGATTAATAATCAAAAGGCACTTCACTTTACTATTGGGAATTACAAAAAAAACCCCAAAAAAACAACAACAACCAGATTACATTCATTCATTCATCTTCTTGTCCGCTTCTTCCCTTTCGGGGTCGCGGGGGTGCTGGAGCCTAACCCGGCTACTAATGGGCGAAGGCGGGGTACACCCTGGACAGGTCGCGAGTCTGTCACAGGGCCTCAATCACACACCCATTCACTCTCACATTCACACCTAGGGACTATTTAGAGTCACCAATTAACCTATGAAGCATGTTTTTGGATGGTGGGAGGAAGCCGGAGTCCCCGGTGAAAACCCACGCATGCACGGGGAGAACATGCAAACTCCACACAGAAAGGTCCCAGCCGGGAGTCAAACCGGGGCCTTCTCGCTGTGAGGCAAGAGCGCTAACCACTGCGCCACCGTGCAGCCCACCAGATTACATAGTTATGCTAAACAGTGAAATGAAGTAACTAAGTAGGGGTGGGATTATATAAGTTCGCTTCTTCCCACTCCTTTTCAAGCAATCAATCAAACTCTACTGACTTTAGTTAATTATCACAAAAATGAATGAAGAAAATGTGACATAAATGTGTTTTGTTTTCGTTTTCTATTTTCTAGTCAATGCATTTAATTGTTTCTGTAATGAGTTTGAAATAATTGTGTTTTGTCCTGTATTTTTTTCAATCTATGCTTGAAATAAACCAATCAATCAATCAATCAATCAACCTGGCATTCACTCTGCAGACCTACCTCTGTTTTCTGCTGTTAGAAAACAGAGATAAATCCTGATCAAATCCTCTGAGCTCAAAGCATTCTGGGAATAATCTGAGTTTTAAACTCTGATTAAATGATTTGATCAGAGTTTTTGTGAAATAAGAGAAAAGTTTGAAACCAGAACCTTGTTCGGATCCAGAACAAAGACGAGGAGCTGAGATGTGAAGACTAAAGAGGAAATATCAACTTGAAGCTTCATCTTCCTCACAGACAGCAGGTCTGTGTGAAAATGGGGGACAGACTGTCAGAGGTCATGTGATCAAATCCTGAAGAAACATTCAGGAGATAGACTGAAGCTGAGCGGAATGAACACAACATGAGGAAGTGATCTGTTTCTAAAGCAAAGCAAAAGAAGAAGAAGCAGAATCACTCATCTGAGCTGTAGCTGCGTTCACATGGTAAGTGGAGATTCTTCTTCTTTAGATCTTTGAAGAAACTGGACTTTGTTTCTTGAACTTTGTCTTCAATCACTTGACTGTTTGTTCTGAATATTTGGGGAAATTCTCCTTTCTCTGAAAACTCTCATCACTCTGCAGTTTAAAGCTTTGATTTTGATAATTTTTCTGACTCATCAACAAGAGAAAATCAATTCTCACTTATTGATCAGTTACTGTTTAACCAAAATATGAAGAAGGTAGAAACAACGGATGTTTTATTGAAAATTTTTACAAAATAAACTCTTGTTGTTTACAGAAATGAAACTGCTGACTCATTAAATTGGGACAGATCAGATGACTGCGGCTTCATGTAAGAACTTTCCAGAAAACATTAGAGTTTCTGTTATAAACATAAAAGAATATGAAGCTTTGGAGTGAAAATGTTTAAATTCTGACTCTCAAACCTTCCTGTTTTCATCACAGCAAATGGCAAAGTGTTACTTTTTAATCCTTTTTCAACACTACAGAGTTCATTACAGTCTCCCTCCAATGAAAATCATGCTTTTTGAGTTTTTAACATCTATGTGTAACATTTTTCTTCTGAAAGAGAAAAAATATAAAAAGAAATCATTTCGTTTTTGCATTTCTGAGTATTTTTCTTTTTAAATCGCTGTCAATCAAATGCCGCTGAAAAACTGTTTGAATTCCTGAGACTTGCTTATGTCATGATTGCCCGGGTATAGCATAGAGGCCGGAGAAGAGAAGATAACATCCCACGTCTGTGCTGTAAAGGATTGTAATTCAATGAAAGGCCATACTGATGTTATCTTTCATTATTTCCCCAAGGAATCTGAGAAAAAAATGGATTGAATTTATTGGTCACTTCAACATCAATAATTATTTGATTATTTGGGGAAAATGAGTCATTTTTCAGCTGGACGAAGAAAGAATCAGAGTTTTGTGAGAAGTTATTTTTGAAGAAGGATGCAGAATCCTGTATCAGAACACCACTAAATGGACAGCCAGCACTTTCACCGGTAGGTTTTATTTAAGGCTATTTTTCTGTACATATTTAGATGTGATGAGCAGAAAAATGCAGAAAAGTATAGCGTTATGGCATTGCGCACTCGTATTTTAATTGCGTCCAAGACGGGATTATTTTAAGTTTGCCTCACGTATTTAAAATGAAACTGAAAGGTAAAATACCACCAGCTGTCATAAATATGCTGTCCACGTTTTGATTAGCTCAGGACTAATTGCCACGCCCACACAGAGGGATTTTTTGAAAAGGAAGCTTCACATCAACAGGAAAAAATGCTTTTTAAGACATTTAGGTTGTGGATTTTTTGTTAAAAAATCCCAGTCCTAATTAAAACCCCAATGAGAACATTTAAAGAAAAAAAATGTCGTTGGGGGACTTTAAAAACTAATTACACTTTTCAGTGTCCAACAGATACACTGTGTGTGTCATTTATGATGACAGTGTTGGTGTAGGACTTATATTTGCTCACCAAACACCCAAGAGTGAGTATTTGTGATTGAATCTTGTCATAAATATACACTCTTGGGTGTTTGGTGAGCAAATATGAGTCCTACACAAACACTGATTGAATTTTAATCAACCTGAGACACACTGCCGACCTGTCCATGGTGTTCCCCGCCTTCACCTATCAGTAGCTGGGTTTGGCTCTGGCACCCCCACGACCCTTAAAAGGGACAAAGCAGCCAAGAAGATGATGAATCTTCATGATTCTCACTTCCTGTAGCATACATAATTACATCATGTAGGCAAGTTTACATTGTGAGGAGATTTTCATTTAAGACAGTTGGGTGTAACTGTTTGGTGCTAACTTATGTGACACAATATTTATATTGTACCTGTCAGGACTCACTCAGCCAGGAACTTTGAATTGGAAATTTAGAAACTTTTTTTTAAATGCTCTCGATTGATAGCTAATTTGAGTAGTCTTGAACGTGAATCATTGTTGCTAATTAGTGATTTAATACATGTGGCTGCATAGTTAAGATGTAGAATATCTGAATGAATGAAATTTGTTCTCCGCATTTCACCCATTCCCTGGGGGAGCGGTGAGCTGCAGACACAGCCGCACTCGGGAACCATTTGGTGGTTTAACCCCCCAGTCCAACCCTTTAATGCTGAGTGTCAAGCAGGGACAATGGGTCCCATTTTTAGTCTTTGGAAGACTCTGTTGGGACTTGAATCCACAACCTTCCAATCTCAGGGTGGACACTCTACCACAAGGCCACGAAGCAAGAGTCCTTTGTATGACCTGAGCATCAAAGGGCATCTCTGTAATTCTCTAGGTGAATAATCAACTTCCTTTGGAATAATAATTAGATTTCATAGGGTGTAGATGAGACAATAGCTGCGTTTACATGTGCGAAATGTCCTCGATTGGATCAAAGATCAGATTAGAATAGAACTGTGCACATGGGCCCTGAAAAACTTCATCCGATTGTAACAAACGTTTCCATGCGCCACACGGTTGATTGGAATAAATCATTCTGACATGCACAGAACTGTCTAAAATACCAGAAATAGTTGTAGAAGAAGAAAAAGCAAGTTCCGTTATAAACGAGCAAAGATGTTTTATATAGTGGGATGATACTCTGAATGTGCTTTTATTAATATAAATAATATTTTTAAGAAACTGATAGCCCATAATTCTCTAAATCCGTACAGCAATGTGCATCTTGGCAGCACGTAAACACGTGGGAATAACATCAGCCTTTATATTGTCTGGTAGGAAATATGAATTCACATAATTTTTTTCACACGGTTTCTCAGGACTTGTCGGTGTGTGGACAGGCATTTCCGAATAGACTGCGGTCCGAAGCTCAAACCGTAACAAGCACCCATCCCGACCCCCCTGTTCACAGACATGAATGCTGAGATGCTCAAAGAAACGGTTCACTTGTGGAGAGCCCCCAATCGGTCCTGTTTGCACTTCAAAGACTGTCATTCCCTCTATTTATGAAATACAATCCAGCACAGGAATGACACACGATTGTGTGTTTACATGCACGTCAATCGGGTCAGCAATCGGTATAACCCACCTATCTCGATCAAAAGGAAATTTGGATCCGAGTGAGCCTGATCAGACCAGAGTATTCCAAATGGCGTTTTTAAATGACACATTTTAGTTCTCATCAGGCGTTTACTCCGATTACTTGTGGCCATGTAAATGTGGCTATAGACAAGAGCTAATTTCTACACTTTGAGTGTAGATGCAGTCAACATCAGCAGTGTTATGTTTCATCCAAACAGAGTCAAATAATGTCTGCAAAAGAGTTTAATAAACTCTCACAGTGTTGGAATTTTACACTATTTTTTGTATTACTTAACTAACTCTAGTGGATAGTGTTGTTTTGATACTGGAAATATGGATCCAAAAAAATCACTGAATTTGGTGTAAACTTTACTCCTATGAAACAAAATTTACACAGCCTATTTTGCTGTGCTCAGTTCAAATATTTGTATGAATCAAAGTTCATCTGACAGTCTCCCTTTGAGCTTTAAGATGAAGAATTCCAGTCTTTCATTCTTTTCACTTCATTTTTTTATTTCTGTCTGTTTTCTTGTTCTAATTATTTTTTCCTGAATTTGTTGTCTCTTTGTCAAAGTGACTGAATAGAAATGTTTCTCCATCATGGAGTGCTTGCTGCTGCAGCTCCATGTCTTCATCTGGTGGAGGGAGAGCAGAAGTGCAGCAGCTGATGTTCAGCAGCTTCCTCTGCCTCCCACTGCTGTCTGACTGCATTCACTTGAACCTGAGAGGAAACACAAGAGAAGAGCCCATCAGTGGAGGAGCAGCTGATCTGTTAGTGAAGGAGGATCAGAGCTGATGATGAGTGTTTCCTCTGCAGGTGAAGGTAGAAGGTGTGTGTGAGCTGATCCAGTGGATCCAGTGAATCCAGCAGCATGGATCAGTGTGAGGACACACAGGAGGGAGCCCCTCCCTCTAAAAGCACTCTGTGTGGGGAAGATGAGAGCCAGAGCAAAGCTCTGAGGTGAGATGAACATCTCTAACTGTTCATGACTCTTCTCCATGTCAGAGCTCAGCACTCACACCAACAACCTTCATTCTTCACAGGAACCAACCTGGACCTGGATACGAACCCAGCTGTGTGTCCTTCAGGAGTGACAGATCAAAGGGTCTTGATGTTGACTTCAAAGGCAACAGTTCAGGAGTGGAACAGTAAGTGTTTTCAAGTCAAGTTCTACAGTTTCTTCCTGTCTTCTGCTTCAGTCAGCTTCTAAAGATGAACTTCTCTAAATGCAGATGAAGGAACCAAACTTTAGAAAAAGTCTTAATCCAGTTTACTGAAACTCGGATTAATCTTTGAACTCAGATGAATATTTGAGTGGAATTATTGCTATTCTGAAAACTACAGCATTCAGGGGAAGGATTATATAAGTTTGCCTTCTCCAACTCCCTTTAGAGCAATTTATTGAACTTCTTCTCTTCTCCATGTCAGAGCGTAGCACCCACATCAACAACCTTCATTCTTCACAGGAACCAACCTGGACCTGGAGATGAACCCAGCTGTGTGTCCTTCAGGTGTAACAGGTCAAAGAGTTCACCTCCTGGCTTCGAAGGCAGTTCACTAATGAAACAGTAAGTAACAGTTTCAATGAATACAATTATGGGCATGTTCATTATGGATATTTACTATTTGACTGTAGGGAGGTGTGAAGTTTTGACATTAGACAGGATAAATTATTAAATAAGCAGATATACATATATGTATTTTACGTGCATAAACATGGCATCATTCATTATTATTTGAACATCCTGCAGTTAAGCATGGTTTTTGTCTTAGGAAATAAGTTGTTTTTGAGTCTGTTTTGGTTCTTGATGGGTGAGTGAGAAAGGTCAACTGCAGGTTGGTGTTAAGATAGTTCTTGCTGAGAATCTTCAGGAAGTGCAGACACTGCTGAGACTTTTTGGGTATTGCTTTGGTGTTGGCTGTCCAAGAAAAGTCCGCAGCGATGAGGGTGCCACATCTTCAGGGTACTTTAGATGTGGCACCTCTCCACATATTAACCGACCTAGAGGGGCTAAGTTGGTGCTAATGCTTCACGAAGTCGATGATGATCTTTCTGGTCTTCTTGGTGTTTTGAGTGCATTATTCCCTGAAGACCAGGTTGTCAGTTTCAGGATTTCCTCCTTGAAGGCAGACTTGTTACCAACCACTGAGTGCAAGGAATGAGTCCAACCACTTTGGTGTCATTGGCAAATTTAATGATGTGGTTGTTGTGGGATAAGTGTAGAGACAGTACAGCAGGGGCTTAGCACACAGCCTTGAGAGAAGCTGATGCTAAGTGTCTGGGTGGAGGAGACGAGGGGGCTGAGTCTCACTGTCTGCATTCGGTTTGAGAGAAAGGTGTTTGCCCAGTTCCATGTAAAAAGGAGGAAGCCAAGAGAGAATTTTTTTATTTGCAGTCTGTTTGGGGTTATTGTATTGAAATCAGAACCGTAACCCACAAAGAGCATCTGGGTGTAGATCTGCTGCTACCTGTGCGGTTCAGCGCAGACCAGTTCATATAAACGGTCTATGGCACAGTCTGGAGATCTATGGCAATGGCACCCTCTGTGGAACTGTTCTCATGGTATATAAACTGGTGATGGGCAAAGTCTGTGGGAAGATGGTATTTGATAAGCTGAGGAACTACCCCCTCAAAGAACTTCATGATCACTGGAGTGAGGACTACTTGTCGGTAGTCATTGAGGGTGCTGGGAGAGGTGGCTTCTTTGGCACTGCAATTGTTGTTGATGAATTCATGCAGGATGGGATTACTGTCTGGGCCAGGGAGAGGTCGAAGATCCGGATAATTGAGGGGCGAGCTGGTGGGTGCACACTTTGAGCACTTTGCCAGGTACTCCATTAGTGCGCACAGGCTTCTTGGGGTTCACTGCCAGGAGCACCCATCTGATATCATGTTCCTATAAAGTGAATGGAGGTGTGCAGGAGCCAGGTGTGGTTGGGGGCTGGGGTGTCTCTTACAGAGAAGTGTTGTTGAGGGGATCTGTAGCGAGTAAAGAAGCAGATGAGCTCCTCTGCTAGTGTCTCATTTGAAGCTGTTGTGGACTAAATACAACCTCTGTACTATCATAGTCTGAAGTTGTCCCAAGACGGGTGAAAAAAGCAGAGTTTTATGACGTACAAACCGCATGTCCAAAACTCTGTTCTATCTTTTTCAAAGCACCATCTTATTGTGTTAAATACAGACATAGAAAACGTGCTTATGCTTGCTGAAATGGATATGTTGTGGGTCGGCGTTTTTAAGCCTACAGAGCACCCTTTCAAAAACATAGCGCCGGTAGCGCAGCGATACTGTGTAGGAACAGTAAACATTTTGCATATGGCGCTTGTCCAGCCTGATAAAGGGAGTCATTAACCTTATTTCAAATAATATTGGCCCAGATTTAGCTCCATAGTAAAACACTTACCATTCTAATAAAACTTTGGGAAAGCAGTCTTTAAGTTGGCTTTATTAAAGTTTCCTACGACAATATGAACACTGTCGGTGTAAGTCCACTGCTGTTTGTTTAAGCTGTTCAGCAGGAGAGAGAGTCTAATGTGGTTGATTCTGGCGTTTGGCGGGATGTACACAGCTGTTACAATCACAAGTCAACTCTCTCTGTAGAAAATAAAACGCTCTAACAGGCATGAACTTGACGTCTGGGGAGCAGTGCTGATCAGTAATCAGTTGTCATACAATACAGAGACCTCCTCCTCTGCTCTTACCCAAGTCCTGCAGTCTGTCCTTACAAAGCAGAGTGCAGCCTGCAAGCTGCACACTTGCATCAGGTAGGTCCAGGTTAAGCCAGGTTTCTGTGATTATCAGCACCATAACGATTTCCAACGAGATGTAATCCCAAATTTTCCATTTTGTGCGGCAGAGATCTGGCATTTGAGAGGTATAGGAATTCTGCTTCCTCTTCTTACGCCATTTGTTTAGCCTCTCAGTCCTGGAAACAATCCATGGAGAACCCGGTGGTCTCGCCATGTAGCTTGGGATATTGCACCCATTGTGAAAGTTGCTCAAAACCGCAGTTTAATGTCAGTTTACAATATCCAAGCATCTGGTGAGTGTAGTGGGTGCACAAAGCACTGAATGCGGACCCATGAACTCTTACATCTATGCCTGCTATCATCTTGGTTCAAGACAGGTTGAGTTTTCAGTTGAGTCTTCAGAGAGCCTCTCTGAGAGCAGAGATGTTGGAGAGGAAACTATGTTGACTGTTGGCTCTGAGTGATAGCAGCTAGTCGCAGACTTCTAGGATTCAGATTTGTAGTTTCTGTTTGAAAGAAAGCAGAAGCTTAAATTATGAAGCTCCTGAGAAGATCAGGCTGGAATGTTAAGGTTATGTGTTACTCAGAGTCTAATGTTTCTCTGAGCTTAACATTGTTCTTATCACACCTTTGAATGAGCTCTGCTTTGTCAGTTTGGAGTAATTTAGAAAAATGAGAAGAAGCTATTATGACTTTGACTTTCAGTTTGGTCTCAGATGTTGGATTCAAGTCTTCATGTTGTTATACATTCACATTCAACGTGAACATAAACAACAGGAAATAGGAAATATTGATGCATGAAGTTTGACTGTATGAACACTTGTAATAGAAAGCAGAGGTGGGACCAAGTCATCATTTTGCAAGTCCGAGTCAAGTCCCAAGTCTTTGTCCTCAAGTCCGAGTCAAGTCCCAAGTCAAAAGCACTCAAGTCCCAAGTCGAGTCACAAGTCATGGCCAACAAGTCTCAAGTCGAGTCACAAGTCCTACTATTAATGTTTCAAGTCATTTCAAGTCATTTCAAAAACAATGTAATATTAATTACACGGATCATGTGTGCCTTTAAGAACTGTATTTTACAAGCATTTTAGCTAAATTCCCACTGAGTTGATGCATCTCCACTTCAAAAATCCAAAATAGTTTATCTATAACAAAAACGCAGTTAACCACATTTGAAATGTGGTAAGATGGAGACAGCAGGAAACCAGGGTAGTCTGGATATTTAAGGGGTCATACCATGATTTTCTTAAGCCTTTCAGAGTGAACTATATCCATATATATGATCATATATTACCTTTGAAACACTGAAAAACACATTTGAGAAATACTACCAGCTATTTTCTTCAGTTTTTGTCCTATCTGGAAGTAAAACAACAAAATTCCTGAGGCTCCGCCTGCTGCTGCGTGTGGCTGCCGCCCATTTGATTTCATTCTAGAGCCAGCAGTGTGTATTTGTTTTTTCCTTCAAAAATACATATCATTTTTTTTTCAAAGATGGATGCACATACCATATATCTGCCCTTAGTAGGTCCGGCCATCGCTACACTGCTTCACAACAAAAATACACTCAAGACTGTGCCCAATGGGGGGTCTTAAAGGAGCCCCGCATCTAAAGTAACAAACTGTTTGAGCTGGAATTTATTGAAGACAGGACACAACTGGAAGAAGATATACGATATTCTGCATTTGAAATGAAAGTGTTTTGCTGATCATCATTAGCTCTGTGGAGAAATTGGGTGTTGGTGTTAGACTGGGGGCGGAGCTATCAGAGCAGACTCTTCCTGAAAGGGGCGGTCTCACTCTGTGACATCAGATCATGAGGACCCGCTCGTTTTCGTGGGTATGGGAGGGGCTGCTGCTAACAGCGCAGTTTGTAGAGGATTTATGGTAATCAGAAATGCATGAGTGAATCAAAATACCACTTTGGAGTTCTTTATGTGAGGAATGAACATTAAAATACACTTAAAAGCTCAAAAAGTTGGTTTTTCATGGTATGGTCCCTTTAAATCCCCTCACTACAGACCAGTGATGTGCACTTAAGCTTGTGGGTGATGAGGTACTGACTCTTTCAGTCTAAATTAATAAACCACTATATTTATCAACTTATGATTCTGTTTCATATCAGCATGTTTTTTATAAACAGAGCGGATAAAAGAAGAAGAACTGAGGAAGAACATAAAATGCAGAGTGGTTTAGTTTGACTCCAAAAAACAAAACAAAATATATGAATAGTATATCTAGGTTTATGTTTAACATTTCTGTTGTGAAATTATTTTTTGTTGTTTGGAAAACTATTTTTTTTTTATTCAGTACAAAATTTCTGTCAACTTACTGTCAAAATATCTCACATTAAGTTAACAGGAGTTAAGTTAAATTATGTATTCAAAACAGAAAAGTAGAATTCAAAACAAAAATGCCTAGTGTAAAACTAAATGTGGTGTATGCATGTATATATTGGTACATATATTTTGAAAGTGACTATTCACGTGAAATTTTATGTATAAATATATATTGCAAAGCTATGCACAAAATATTACTTTGTTCACGCTGTACTTGAACAGGAAATACTCTGAATACAGAGATTATGAGTATATTCATGATTAAATTCATTAGAATCAAATAACTTGTAAATAACTTGTATTTATGGTGGACAAATCTCTTTTTTATATAGCAGGTGAAACACTAAAATAAAGACATGCAAACTAAAAACTCATAAAGCAGTAAATGTAAACATTTTGTCAATGAAAAAAGGAAGGAACAGCAAATATTCAAGAGGGAATGTGACCCCCAGAGAAAGAGGATGCTTTTTTCTCTGAAACACACCACAAAGCATAAAGCAGCAACAGTGGTAAACCGAAAAAAAGGGGGGAAAAGAACCCTCATGCAGCATCTCCGTGAATTCTATGATACGTTTGCTGGATTTCTATCAGAAAACAACCGAGCTCGGTCCCAGCAGCACTGCTGTCCCGCTATGATCACTCGCGTCCCGCCCAGATCCAGATAAGGATCTGAGTGGTGGAAATGTCCAAATCACCTGTTGTCACTCTGTGATTATACTGAGCTGCACGGTGTCACAGTGTACCGCTAACAGAGTTTACAGTCTCATTCATTTAACAGCAGCTAGCGGTTAGCCGCTAAGCTAGCGCCAGCTTTCACTCAGAACTTACTTGATTTTGCTGCTCCTACAGTCAGATGAAGTTGGTTGATGTTGAATCTCTGTGAGTAATCCTTATATCCACATGCTCTTCGAACTGCAAACCGTTTGTTGTTGACGATCTATAAACTTTATGCCAGAACTAATAACACCGGCAAACAGGAACTCACGCTTTTAAAGGGGAGGCGGGGCTTTGTTTTTCTGCAATGTGATTGGTTGGGCTGTCACATCAATCAAACGTGACTCTAATTTGATTGGATGTTGGGCCGAAACACGAATGTACACATACACAGACAGAGGACCGTGGCGCGCGGCTTTTTGTCGATATACTTTATAATATACTTTATAATCCGTGGATTTAGGGGAAAAATAGCAAGTCTTTCCGAGTCCGAGGGCTAAAGTCCGAGTCAAGTCACAAGTTATGTACATCAAAGTCCGAGTCAAGTCACGAGTCAGAGGTAGGAAAGTCCAAGTCGAGTCTAAAGTCGTCAAATTCATGACTCGAGTCTGACTCGAGTCCAAGTCATGTGACTCGAGTCCCCACCTCTGATAGAAAGTCTGGTTCTAATCAACATTCATCAAGCTCTCCTTGTCTTCTGCTTCAATTAAGTTCTAAAGATTAAGCTTCTTCACTAAATACAGATTAAGGAACCAAACATTAGAAACAGTTTTAATCCAGTTCACTAGAACTCTGATTCATCTTGGAGCTCAGAAAGAATGATTGAGTGGAATTATTGCTGTTCTGAAAATTACAGCATTTATGGTGAATTTATGATCTGATATGATCCAAATCCAAAAGAACTAATCAAACACCATCATGAAAGAAACTCACTTCTAAAAGAACTAATGTTTTTTCTATCAGGTTTTATCAAAGACTCAGAACTGAATCTGGATCTGAACCCAGAGGTTTTTCCTTCAGGAGTGACCATTCGAAGAGGTTCCTTATTCATTTTAAATCATCATCATCTTCTGCAGGGAGGTAAGCTGTATGTAAATGTTGAATCAGAGTCAAATGAGTGATTTTTATTTTATTCCAACATGTGTTCTACATTTCTATCTACATGTTTGCTGCAGTGAGTCTTGGAACTTTTCTACAAATACAGCAGTCATTGTAAAAAAAATTATTTTGGAAAAGTTTCTGAGTGTCTGTGGGACACCAGTTTATGCACCAGATGTGACTTTTCTGCTTTAAAACCAACCCAGTGTTGCTGACGGACACGTAATCTCTGCTTTTATAAATTACAGAAAAGTGAGTCTTTATGGTGGTTTGTGAATTCTTGCGGGAGCTTTGGGGTTCTGGATCTGATTATTTAGGTCAGGTCTTCCTTTACATGGGGCTTTGTTTTTAGACATCATCTTCCTTCACATTTTAAAACAGATGGAGGTCTGACCTTCCAGAGCTTTGATTCTGATGATGCTGTGCAGATTCAAAGAGTTCTGCATCTTACACAAACAGTCAAATACGTTAACAATGGATGATCTCTAGTGTTACCAGTCTGATCCTCAGACACAACAGACTGAAATGCCTTCCTCCTGGGCATCTCAGCAGCTTCATTAACAGGTTGGTAAAAGCTCCTGGGAGAGTCAAAAGCTACAAATATATGCAGACTGAGTTGTTGGTTCTCAAGTCTTAGTTACAACTGTGCTTACTGGGGAAATTACCTTGGCGCCACAGCTCAAAAAACAGCAGATAATAAAAATATTAAACAACAAATAACAAAAAATGTCCAGTATCTATGAGGTGTCGTAGTCTAATAGTTGATGGGAGGAAAGAAATGCTAAAACACTCCTTCCTGTACTGAGGGTGTTTCAGTCTTTGACTGAAAGAGCTCCTTGGTGCATTCATGATCTCATGCAGAGGGTGATGATGAAGAGGATCCTCCGGGATGGATTCCAGTTTCCGTTTCACCCTCTTCCCATCTGCCACAGTCACAGACTCTTAAGGATATTCCAGAGCGGAGCCGGATCTCCTCACCAGTTGTCAATCTGTTTTCTGTTCCTGTCAATACATCCACCCCCAACAAACACACACAGCAGAAAAGACCTGATCCAACGACACCATCTTATATGTTGTAATATATATATATATATATATATATAAAGTTAACAGAGTCCTGAAAACTCTGAAGAACCCCAGTCTCCTCAACTTCTCCAGCAAATTCCGATTGCTTCTCCAATGGCATTTTGTTGTTACCAGGCAACAACAGCCAATTGTGTAATTGATAGACCCAAAGACATCTTCAGACCCAGAAATGGTGGAAAAAATTCCAAAAGGAGAAGCAAACAAAAAAGTTATATATTGCTTAATTTTGTAACCTGGTAGGTTAATGATGTTACACACATTGAACATATATTCAAGAAGTAAAGTAAACTTGAAGGACAGATACTGAAAAAGGACATACTAATTACTTTAATCACCAGTAGATGAAGTCAGTGATAAGTACAAGGTTTAACTTGAATGAGATAAATGTGACACCAATGGAATCCGTGAATATATTTTTGAAACTATCATCATATAAACTTCTGTCCAAGGTATTTATAGCTCTACATTACTTCTGAAATGACTCGGCTCTATTGGTATCACAAACCTACCCCTCCACTGGTTTTGATCATATCTCTCACACCACTTTCAATTCATTCAACTAAAAACATGTTTGTCTTCTACCACCTCTGTTACCACGTGTGGGCCCCAGGTCTCTGTGCTGGGACCCCTGCAGTTTATCATTTACCTCTTCCCTCTCTATCATATCTTCCACCAGCACAACTTTCACTTCCACTGTTACGCGGATGATACCCAGATCTACATTTCCGTTAAACCCTATTCTGCTCTCCCGCCTCCGTCCCTCACTAATTGTCTCCTTGAAATAAAATCCTGGTTCACCTCCGACTTTCTCAAACTTAACAGTGATAAAACAGAACTTCTTGAAAGCACAAAGTCCACTCTCAATACAGTTATCAATTTCTCCAACCCCTTCAATAACTCTTCCATCCTCCCTTCCTCACAAGTAAAGAGTCTGGATGTCATCCTCGACAGCGCTCTTTCTTTCACTGCTCATACTAATAACATCACCAGCTTAGAATGCTTCCACCTTCGTAATATCCACAGTGTCTTTCCCTTGCTCAGTCCTCATTCTATTGCCGTTCTTGTGCACAGCCTGATTACCTCTCGACTGCATTACTGCAATTTCCTTCTGTTTAGCCTCCCACAAAAAACTCTCCATAGACTTCAGCTGGTTAAAACCTCTGCCCCCCATATAATTACCCAAACCCCCTCTACTCAACACTCCACTCCTGTGCTCCATCAGTTTTTTTTGGCTCCCAATCCCTCACCGAATCAACTACAAGATTGTCCTTCTCACTTTCAAGGCCATTCACCACCTTGCCACCCTATAGCTGTTGGATCATCTCCAAATCCCTCAGGTCTTTGTCTGCCCCACCGTGATAGTCCCCACCACTGGCCTCATCACCATGGTGGACAGAGCATTTAGCCACTCCGCCCCTAAACTCTGGAACTCTCTCACCTCTGATATCCTGAATACTTACTTAATATTTACAAATTAATATAGTGTGGGGTAAGGGCAGGGTACAACAGTATCACCCATGCCCATTAAGTGTGTGCAACTTACATTAGCCTCTAGAAAACTTCATAACACACTTGCATTACACAACAATCGAATGTTCCATTTAAATAAGGTCCCGTGAGGAGACTGTAAGAACTATAAAGGAACTGCATAAAACACCTGCACTACCCTTGAGATAATGACACATCTCTCTGTAAGGGTGAACCCATGTACGAGTGTATGTGACTAACCCATGCAGGGGGCTGACACATACAGGTACTGCAGGTTTTTGGATTGTACCGGTCATGGAAAGGATGGGCTGAATATTGTGCTACCCTAGGCATGTTTACATTAAAAGTGGGGTCATTGGGACCCACTTCAAGCAGGTTTAGTAATTCAGACAGGAACTAAGAACAGCTAAAAGTCCACAAAACTAAATCAGGGTCAGGCATGCAGAGGTCAATCACAAGAATGGGATCATCCAAGTAGAGACTAGAAATGTCAGACTCTAGGCAAGAGTCAGGTTAGGCGGCAGGTAAACAGAGATCAAGAGGTCAGAAACAGAAGATCAGGTTCAGGTAGAAATGCTCCTTAATGCAGGCAGGGTGACATAAAACAATACTTCATACAGAGTATGACTCTGTGTGCTGCTTAAGAAGCAGGTGGGTGGTTTTAAGGTTGGAGAGCAGAATCCAGGAACTGTGGGTTGGGGCTGCTGGGAAATGAAGTGCAGTATTTCTGAAGAGACTGCTCCTGCTGGTAGTCAGAGTGGGAGACAGAGTGTCGGTTCCTGGCAATATTCACGCCCCACACAGATTTGCCCATTTTTTTTGCCTAAAGGCAACTCCTACCCACCTGTAAAGGCAGTTGTGACTGAGGTGCTAAGTGGATTACCAGAACTAGTAAAGATGTCCCACTACAAGGTGTCATCTGGTTCAAAGTTCACATGCACATTTGGTTTTATGGACCTTCAACTTTTGTTAGTCTCTATGTGCACTGACAGAATTAATCTGATTGTTGATGATTCTCCACAGAGTGGACCAGCAGAGCTCAGAGACTCCCAGTGGTCCGTCTGTCCAGCAGCATCAAACACAGCTGGACTCCATGTTTCTGGTCTGTACATGAACAACAACTACTTTTCCATCATTCTGTTCACAGTCATCTCCATGCTGCACTTTGGAGACCAGTGGATTGTCAGTGTGTCCAACATGGAGCTGATGTTTGGCTCCATGACTTCACTCTGATTGGCTCATTCATCTAGAATTCTGTTGCAGCTGCTGGAGGACAACATTGTTACTTTTGTGAAGAAGGAGCTGAAGAAGATCCAGAAGATTCTGAGTCAGAGTGAGGATGAGGAGGAGGATGACCTGGAGGATGAAGATGAAGAGCAGAGGAACAGCAAGGAGTCACTGATGAAGATCACAGAGAACTTCCTGAGGAGAATGAAGCAGGAGGAGCTGGCTGATCGACTGCAGAACAGTAAGAGGATTTCTCTGAAGGTTTCACCTGCTGGATAAATGAAGATTTACTGATATCTTAACATGAAACAACATGGATTAAAATCCTCATCATTCGTGGCTGAAGAGAGTTTATTTATGCTTTGTGTTGTCTTCATTCAGGATTTTCGGCTAAAGTTTGTCGACATAAAGTCCAATCTAGGTTGAAGAAGAAGTTCCAGTGTGTGTTTGAGGGAATCACTAAAGCAGGAAATCCAACCCTTCTGAATGAGATCTACACAGAGCTCTACCTCACAGAGGGAGGAACTGGAGAGCTGAATGAAGAACATGAGGTCAGACAGATTGAAGCAGCATCCAGGAAAGCAAACAGAGCAGAAACCAGCATCAGACAAGAAGAGCTCTTTCAACTCCCAGCTGGAAGACAAGAACCAATCAGAACCGTCATGACAAAGGGAGTGGCTGGCATCGGGAAAACAGTCTTAACACAGAAGTTTATTTTGAACTGGATTGAAGGCAAAGCCAACCAGAACATCCACTTCATATTTCCATTCACTTTCAGAGAGCTGAATATGCTGAAAGAGGAGAAGTTCAGCTTGGTGGAACTTGTTCATCACTTCTTCCCTGAAACCAAAGAAGCAGGAATCTGCAGCTTTGAAGACTTCCAGATCATCTTCATCTTTGATGGTCTGGATGAGTGTCGACTTCCTCTGGACTTCCACAAGACTCGGATCCTAACTGACCCTAGAAAGTCCACCTCAGTGGGTGATCTGCTGACAAACCTCATCAGGGGGAACCTGCTTCCCTCTGCTCACCTCTGGATAACCACACGACCTGCAGCAGCCAATCAGATCCCTGCTGAGTGTGTTGACATGGTGACAGAGGTCAGAGGGTTCAATGAGCCACAGAAGGAGGAGTACTTCTGGAAGAGATTCAGAGATGAAGAGCAGGCCATTAGGATCTACTCCCACATCAAGAGATCCCGAAGCCTCCACATCATGTGCCACATCCCAGTCTTCTGCTGGATCACTGCTGCAGTTCTGGAGGATCTGCTGAAGAGAAGAGAGGGAGGAGAGCTGCCCAAGAGCCTGACTGAGATGTACATCCACTTCCTGGTGGTTCAGGCCAAAGTCAAGAAGGTCAAGTATGATGGAGGAGCTGAGACAGATCATCACTGGAGTCCAGAGAGCAGGAAGATGATGGAGTCTCTGGGAAAACTGGCTTTTGAGCAGCTGCAGAAAGGAAACCTGATCTTCTATGAATCCGACCTGACAGAGTGTGGCATCGATATCAGAGCAGCCTCAGTGGACTCAGGAGTGTTCACACAGATCTTTAGAGAGGAGAGATGTCTGTCCCAAGACAAAGTGTTCTGCTTCATCCATCTGAGTGTTCAGGAGTTTCTGGCTGCCCTTCATGTCCATCTGACCTTCATCAACTCAGGGGTCAACCTCATGGAGGAAGAACAGAGAAAATCCAAAGTCCTTAAACACAATCTAAGCAGCTCAGTCCAGTTCTATCAGAGTGCTGTGAAAAAGGCTTTACAGAGTCCAAACGGACACCTGGACTTGTTCCTCCGCTTTCTCCTGGGTCTCTCACTGCAGACCAATCAGAGTCTCCTACAAGGTCTGCTTTCACAGACAGGAAGTAGCTCACAGACCAATCAGAGGCTCCTACGAGGTCTGCCGACTCAAACAGGAAGTAGCTCACAGACCAATCAGGAAACAGTCCAGTACATCAAGAAGAAGATCAGCAAGAATCTGTCTGCAGAGAAAAGCATCAACCTGTTCCACTGTCTGAATGAACTGAATGATGATTCTCTAGTGGAGGAGATCCAACAGTCCCTGAGTTCAGGACGTCTTTCCACAGATAAAATTTCTCCTGCTCAGTGGTCAGCTCTGGTCTTCATCTTACTGTCATCAGAAGAAGATCTGGAAGAGTTTGACCTGAAGAAATACTCTGCTTCAGAGGAGGCTCTTCTGAGGCTGCAACCAGTGATCAAAGCCTCCAAAAAAGCTACGTAAGAACTCTCATGAAAATCCTCTTTATTGATCAAATTAATTTGAGTGAAAAAAATTTCAAACATTGCTGTCTTTATTTTCTTCAGACTAACTGGGTGTAATCTGTCAGAGAGAAGCTGTTCAGCTCTGTCCTCAGTTCTCAGCTCTACATCCTCCAGTCTCAGAGATCTGGACCTGAGAAAAAACAACCTTTATGATTCAGGAGTGAAGCTTCTGTCTGCTGGGCTGGAGAGTCCACACTGCAAACTGGAGACTCTTGGGTCAGGTTTATTATACTTCTTGGCCAAACCCAAATTCTTCCCCTACCCTATCCAGTTTCTCCGTACCCCTCCAACTGTAGGCACATTTGGAGGGGTAAGGCTGTGCTAAAAAAAAAAAAATTACGGGTAACTACTTATGTCTCTATATTCATCTGCCATGAGCGTGACCACGTCACACTGTGCCATGGAGGAGAAACAAATTCCTTTATGTGTAAGCCTAGAAGTTTACATTGAAGTACTGACTTTTTATTTTAGCATGACCATCTAAAGTCATATTATGTATTTTCAGAGTGCTGGTAGCTAAACATGAATGTAGATGACCAGCAAATAATAATGATGTTATTGAAGAGTAGTGTCTTTAGAATTCGAAGAAACAATTGTTCTGTAACTCCCTGCTTGGAGGGCTAAAGGTAGGGGTAGGGAAAAGCTATAGGGGAAGAATTCTGATTCGACTTGCTATGTTGATGTCATACACTGTAATTTTCTCTGGTCCCCTGTCAAACGTTGTCAATGATGAAATGTACAGCTGCTTTTCATCATTTAACTACTGGTTAACTAGATGTTTGCCAGAAAACGGCATTAGCTTTTTTCACAGTTGGAGTGCGTTTTGGAGAAAGTTCGATCTCATACGGAGAGATGGTATCTATCCCACTTTGGATGGTGGGAGTGCTCTTCTCTCTAGTAACATGTCTGCTCTCATTAGCCGTGCAACCTGACTTTTCAGAGACAGGAACCCGGGAACAGTGCTGCTCAGCCCAATTTGTGCCACTCAAACTGCTTCCTGTCCTCTGTACTCATTGCTCAGGTCATGCCGCAAGATTGCCTCAATTCGCGTCTATTCACATCTGACTTATTCAATTCAATTCAATTGTATTTATATAGCCCAAAATCACAAAGGAAATTTGCCTCATTGGGCTTCAAAATATGAACAATAGTTAAAGACTAAGACTAAATAAAACTGGTTATCCCTGCCCTTAGACCCTCCCTCCCGGTAAGGAAAAATTAAAAAAAAAACTTCAGTCAGGAAAAAAGAAGAAACCTTAGGGATTCCCACATGAGGGAGAGATCCGATCCTAGGATGGACAGGTGATACCAGAACTGTAAAGAAAGATTAGCTTCTACAACTATGTATCTAAAAGAGTTCATTCAGATGAAGCTGAGGGACGACTGATGATTAAGTCCATAGTCAAGACGAAGCACAAGTGCAGTTCACGGTTAGGACCAGGAGGACAAACGACCCAGCAGGAATCACTCTCACTCAGAGATGTGGGATGGTGTTGGGGGCGTGGTCCACCTGGGATCTGAAACCTCTCCCGCTCTCCAGAGGAGAGTGGGAAAGAGGAACAACATGTGAATCGAACTGCACCAAACAAAAACGGCGAACTAAATACAATGAATAATAAAGAGGAGAGGAGAGGTTAAGTAAATGAGAATAAAGAGCAGAAGTTCAGAGCTGACTCACTAGCTAACCTGGTAGAACGCCTGTCCAAAGAGGAATGTTTTAAGCCTAGTTTTGAAGGTAGCAACTATGCTGGCCTCTCTGAGCTGGGAGCTTATTCCATAGAACAGGCACTTGGTGGCTGAAGGTTCTACCTCCAACTGTACTTTTAGAAATTCTAGGGACCACAAGCAGTCCTGCATTTCTATATGTAACCCAAGTGGAAAATGCTGGCTTTGTTTTGCCTGCCTTGCCCTTTAATTTTTTTGCATTGCTGGTCACCGTTTCTTCTAGCGGCGCTGACATCATTTAGTCAAATTGGGTGTTCAGCCAATCACAGTTTTTCATTTCTTGACATCACAGCAACACGGCTAATTGCGTATTCTTATTATGGCACTGAAATTCAGAGGGGCTAGAAGCATAGCCCATATAAAGATGGACTTTTATTGAACACAATCGAATCACATGGCCCCCTAAATAACTATCCAAAACCATATGCTGAGCTGCACATTGAGCACCTGAACACACCTGATCCACTTAACACTGTTCCAATATGTATTTTCTGTTTGATTTTAGGTTGGAGGGCTGCAGTTTGACAAATATCAGCTGTGAATTTCTGAGCTCAGCTTTGAAGTCCAACCTGTCCCATCTGAAAGAACTGGGCCTAGGCTGGAACAGCCTTCAGGATTCAGGAGTTCTTCATCTGTGTGGCGTTCTGGAGAATCCAGACTGCAATCTGCAGATTCTGAGGTCAGACTGTGTGTTTTAGTTGCGTTCAGATCAAAGTTCTGACAAAGTTTTTTTGACACTAACCTGCAGACATGATGGTGATGCTCTCTTGGTGCATGCTGACATTCTTATTGCTGAAGGATGTTTTCTTCTTTTGAACTTTAGTCCAGTAATCATTTGACAAAAGATCTAAAGTTTGATTGTTTATTTACATATTCTTCCTTTCTAATGTGATGTCTTTCATGACTGATCTTTTGTTTTTGACAAAGGTCTGCAGATGGTTCCTTTCTTCATCTTCTTCACAGCAGATCCTAGGAAAATCTCTATTTTGAAGATCAAAATGGTCTCATATGGATGGAAATACCCGTTTTCTGACATGTTTTGTTTGTAATATAATCACTTCATAATTATTAATTGTGGTTATGTAATGGTTAGGTAATTCTTATGAAGTTTTACAGCATTTTCTCCCATTGGAGCACTATCCAGACTCAAAATTAAATTGATAAATTAAATAAAACACATAAGTCTACCTCTTGTTCCTACTAGAAAGAGACTGGGTAACAAATTAGAGCAGTCAATAAATTCAACAAATGTTTTTTTTTTCACATGTAAAAATATTGCAAATGAAACACATTTATTTAACATTTAAAGGCGATTCCACATTTGGATTCCTGATACTGTCCAAAATTGGACTAGTGAATAAGTCATTTGACAGACTGTTTACTGCAGGTAAAGATAAAAATCAATAAATTAATTAAAATATTACAACTACAAGACAGGGCTTGGTGTTATTGTTCGCCTTGGGCAAAGTGGTAAGTCAATCACTAATTTTTAGGTAGAGTTTTTTTATGTTGGAGAAAGCTTGAATTGAATTTGCAGCGTCTGCCATAGTTGCCATATTCTTTAAACATCTGCCATTGTCTGCCATAGTTTAATTGCCCCCCTAGGGAAAACATTTTCTTAATAGCTTACTATGGGTTTATCTTGGGTATTACAGTTAACATGTCATTGTGAAATATACGCTTTGAGTCCCACATTGCCATCAAGTGGCGACATATGTGGGAATATGGGAAGCTTTGTAATTTGGTTTGGAGAAATGGGCGTGAGGCATCTGCTGTGCATGTGCTGAGGTTAAAATCTTTGTTTTTGTATCTGCCACCCTGTGAAAAGCAAATTTAAGAATGGCACATAAAAGGCAAATTTGGGATTTTTCAAAGCCATTCTCTGCAAAGCCTGAATTAGCACATTGGGCTAAGGGCAGAAGAGAAATAATCTTCATAAATCAGTGAGCAGAAATGTCCACATTCTGAATCTGCAGCGTCTTCCTGCATCTGCAGAAGAATTTATATTTGTAAAGCTGTGTGCTCCACAAAGTTCTGCTTGAAGTCATGAGTTCTTCTTTGGGTCTTTGATTTTGTCAAACAAAGAAATTTAAAGCAAGAGCAGGAGAAGCAGATGTTCATGCTCACATGCACTCTAACTTTATTGAAGCAGCTCCTGAATATTCCTGAATGTTCTTCTTCTGCTGGACTCTTTTGATCAGCTTTAGTTGCTTCATGTTTAGACTTTTTTTTTTAGAACTTTCTTCCACCTCCTAACTTCTTCAACTTTGAACTCTTTAGAAGTACTAGAAAAGAGGGAAAAAAATATGACGTTTGTCTTTAAACTCACATCTTTATTCTGAATTCAGATTGGAGGACTGCAATTTGTCAGAGATCAGCTGTGAATATCTGGCCTCAGCTCTGAAGTCCAACCCGTCCCATCTGATAGAACTGGACCTGAGTTTCAACACCCTGCATGATCCAGGAGTTCTTTATCTGTGTGGTTTTCTGGAGAGCCCTCACTGCAGACTGCAGACTCTGAGGTCAGTTCTTTGTTCCCCTTGAAGATATTCAACATTCCACGACCAACTGAAGCTAATTGATGTTCAGGCAGATTGGAGAAAATGACACAGGGGGTGGTGCATCTTTCCTTGTCCATCTTCATCTTATACTCTGATCTTCTCCTTAACAGCTGTGATCTTCAATTGGGAAAGTATAGATAAAGACAGCTCTGAATTCAGATAATCTCCAGTTGCGAACATCTAAATCATGATCATGACAATTTACTTTGCTTTCCAGCAGCTTCTTTTGCAGAAAGCTAAGTGAGACTATGGGACGGTCCACAGTTAGATACTCAAATATTTCCTTCACAAGAACAAATAAAAATAGCTGCTGATCTAGAAACTAGAATAAAGTCCATGAAGTGAGTTTTTCCTGTCTTCATCTCTGCTTTTCTTCTCTTCAGCTGCATTCAGTTGTTCTCAACGTCAGTGTTTGAACTCTAGAAAGTTGTGTTTGAAGTATCTCTACTCCTTTTTGTCCAGATAAAATCACAGACTTTAAAAGTTCAGAGCTTGAAAGACAAAACCATCACAGAAGAGTTGGGGGTTCAGGTCTGCAGCTCCTCAGTTATCATAGACCAACACAATTTCAGCAGATCAAGAGAAGAGCAGCATGAGACAGACGAGAAGAATTAAGTTGGTAATTTAAGAATTTGAGTGCAGAATATGGGCCAGTCCAGACCCCATGCAAAAAACAAGTGCCTCCATGTGCTTCTTCAGGCCTGCAGTTAGGCAGAGTGTGGAGCAGAATTAAGATTATGCCGCAGGTCTACAGAGGAAGGCCTGAGGATGTGTGAAGTTTATGTCAGACATGTGTGAGTTCAGAGAAATGCTGTAGCTGCTCAAAAAATAGAACAGAGTTCAGCTGCTCTTCATAGCACCAGCCCATCCATCCTGATTCTTTCTGTCTTCTTCCTGTTGGTTCTGTTCACTAACACTAGACTATCTTATAGAAATAATATGGACGTTTCTGAAACTTTTTGTAAAAACTCCCAACACCATGATAAAATGTATTTACAGAATCTACTGCGGGATCACTGACTTTTATTTTCTCTGCTTCTCTTTTAGGCAGACAGCTAATTACATTTTTCTGATAGTTCAGGCTGGTTTTGTTAAGAAAATTGACAATTAAGAAAACAATTTTGTCTTAAACTCAATTCTTTATTCAGGTTATGGAACTGCAGATTGTCGAAGACCAGCTGTGTTTCTTTGGTCTCCGTTCTGAAGTCTAATCATTCCCACCTGAAGGAACTGAATGTGAAAAACAACAATCTGAAAGCTTCAGATGTTCAGCAGCTCCAGGATCTGGTGGAGAGTCCAAACTCCAAACTGCAGACTCTGAGGTCAGTAGAGGGTTGGAGTCAGTCCAGCTGCTTCAGATGTTTTGTCCTAAAGTCAGTTCAAGAGTTTCCTGTGAAGCTCTGAAGAGAATGATGACAGACTTCAGGACGACAGTCAGCCAATCAGAGCAGCAGAAGCTCCAACAGGTCAAGATGACAGGAAGCTCCTGCTGCTCTTTCTGCTGCTGTGCTGCATCACTGCCTGACAGCTGAAGATTGGATGATGAAATACTTATTATCTTTTATAATTATGCATTCTCTCTACAGGTGGACAGGTGAACACTGGTGAACTATATTTTTCTCCTGATGGAGCATAGAAGAAATTTTCTTTGCAAAGAAGAGATGCAGCAATGTTGTGACTGGACGGTGGATGAAGGAATCAGAGGAAGTCGAGATGAGTGTCAGAGCTGCAGCATGAACTGATCTGAGATCAGCTCCACTGTCTCTCTCAGCATCAAGTGGACAGTTATTTTGATGCAGCTCCTCCTGTGGACTGATTAACTGCACTTCCTCTCATTCTAATGTTGAGTGTTTGGAAGTCTTCTCTTTTCTCTAGTTTTGGGGTAATCTCTTAACTATGTTCTCTCACCCTTGCCATAGTTGCTGATTTCATCTTTTTTGTCAGCTGATGTATTTGTTTCTCGTTTTCCCAATAAGTTGTCAGCTGTGAGCATTTTTGAACTATTTTTATTATATTTATCATTTCAGCCATAATGCAAAGCAGTACTCAGCATTTGGCAGCTGTGTTGGGACAAAATGCTGCCATAATCAGTTATATTTTTTAAGAAAACGTTGAAACCTTGAGACCTTGAATAATTTGAAAGGCACTTTAAATTCAAATATCATTATAAAATCAGCTGTTGTTCAGCCAAGTAGTTCTGCTGTTATGAAACCAAAGTACCAATCCTCTTTTTTTTTAAACAGGAGTGTTTTATAGTTATTCTTCAATGAGTAAAAATAAATAAGAGTTGAGTTGAAGAAGAGAAGGAAAGGATCAGCTTGCAGACACAAGTCTTTGAAGTTTGTGGAATTGTACGGTAGCAGCTTCAGTCATCAATATCTTACTCTGCCAGAAACAATGTTTGAGAAATAACCGTCATTTTGAGAAAGAACATGTTTAAACATGTCAAGCACCTGAAAGAGAAACAGAAACTATAAGGAGAAATAGTAGATCAGGTAGCCAAGCGATATGACACTTCCAGCCACTAAGGATCATAGAGTTCACTGAAGAAAGCTGTGGATCATTAACAAACTAAAGTAAGTGAGACTGTGACAGGAGAAAACCCAATACGAAGTAGGAGAAGCAATGTGAACGAAGGCCTCCCAAACTCCACTCAGACATCTATCCAGGTTCATTTGACTCTTGCTCATTTGAACTCTCCAGCTGGAGGAAAAGTTCCAAACATTTTTCACCCATGACCCAAAAGTGTTATTTCAGCAGGATAAAGATTATTCCAGTTCTTTAAGATCATAAAGTCACTGGAAAGGTGAACTTTTTGTTCACCTCATGGACTGCAGACACACCCTGAATTGATTCCATATTTTCACGAAACACTGAAGAATCAACAAACATCAGTTCTTCTCAGACTCCAACCTACTTTGGCAGTTTTCTCTCAAATGCAAAAGTCCGATTTTGAAATGTTGGGCACAAAAATTCATCAAGAAAGATTTAATAATGGAGGATAACAACTGGTATTAGGTGCACTTTTTCCTTGAGCTAATTTCCAAAAGACATGTTAAAATAAAATAGTTTTTGCTAAACATATTCTGTAATTTGTAAACTTTGTTAAAAAAAATATAAAAGGAGGAAGGGAAAAAAATCTATTAAAATCGAAAATCGATTTTGGAATGAAAACAATCTGAGAATTTTTTTTTTTGGGCCATATCGCCCAGCTTTTGGTCTGCCTGAGTCATAACAATCTGTCCTGACATGCTGTTCTTGAAAGAACATGTTTGTGTGGAGATAAGATGTCTGACTAGATCTGAGGACAGAAACAGAAGCTCACATCTGGGTCCGTGAAACCACAGAGGGGATCCCCATAGTTCATGGCTCCGTGACAAACATGAGGCTGTTTCTGTCTTTCATCAAGAACAAAAAGGAGTATCCAGAGTTGATCTGAACCCTGGAGAACCCGAGGGGCCATTTTCTTTTATTCATTTACTTACTCATTTATTTATTAATTTGTTTGCTTATCTTTTTTATTGTAATCTTTCTATTTTAGATACTGTTAATTGATGCTACTTAAAATGAACAAACAAAAAAATTGTTAAATTAACTGTAAAAGCACTGAAATAAAAACTTCTTGGGTTCCACAGAGCTAATCAGCTTTATTTCAAGTCTTTACATGTAAAACTTTTCTTGCTGTCAGAAACCCCCCAACCTTCTTGTTCTCTGGATGTTTTTGTTTTTTCAGATTTCTCAGCTCTCTCTGGAGGTTGAAGACACAAAGAAGCTGAAAGCACTTGAATTCAGTCTAATAAAATGTTCTGGATCATCTGTATGGGGTTAAATCAGAATCAGCTTAAAGTGAATGAAAAACTAGATACCAACTCTGAAACACAGACATTGTAAATTGTAAGCAAAAAAGAAAAACCTTTGAAAATTGTTTAAAACTTGAAAGAACAGATCGTAAACTTTAAAAAACTGAAAGTTTGTAAAAAAAAAAAAAAGTTAAATTTGAAAAAAAAGTAAAATTACTGAAAACTTAAAGGAGAAGAAACTTCAAACCTAAAAATATTATCAAATAAAAAAAAATAGGTAGCAGGTAACAGCTACTGTTTTTCATTTTAATTTCCTATGTCATTACAGTTTCAGTCTGTAAAGCAGCTGAAAGAAACAAAGAACTGAATTCAGTAAAAAAAAAAAAACAATCTTTAGAGGACAATTAAATAAAGTTATTTTATTGAATTTAGTTGAGATATCCTCACGGCTTAAACAATCTTCTTTATGACTTAACTGTTTGTTGACTGCAAAGCGATGACTCCTGTAAATGCATGAAGGAGGAGGAGAAAATATGCATCAACTGGTAGAGCAGGGCTACTCAGTTTCATCGGAGAGAGATCAGTTTGATTTAGTAGACAGAGGTGGGAGAGTTGCTCCTTTTTTTTGTCATGGTGAGTCCTTGTGAGAATGTTTTTTTGCTGTCTTCTCCTCTCCATGGCTACTTGAGTACTAAAAGCAAAAACGCAGTTCTGATCTTCAGAGGTTGACTGATTTCTGTCTCTAGGTGAAGCTCAGGAAAAATAGCTGTAGAGATCAAGGTAAGTTTGAACTGTTGTTATGTTTGAGCCAATACAGTTCTCAGGCGTTCAGATTCAGACTAAATACCCGTTTCAGTTCTTGATCTGCTGAAGAATCCTCTGATTGAAGACTTTTGTTTGACCAGTGTTCTGTTCTTAGGCTGTGCGGTGATTATTATGTATGTATGACTATGTTTATGTACAGCAAAGGAGGATTCTGATGAAAAACATAGGCAAGATTGTTTTTAATATTTTACTGTTTATAAATCAAGTCTGCATTAGATATATAAAAGAAACCAAATCCTCATACCACTTTAACATGGAGATGAGACGATCTTTGTGAAATTGAAGTTCTACCTGAGCAGAAACATTGTCTATTTTCAATTGTGTGATGTAAAAATCTTCCCCAGAAACATCTGCTTTGCTGTGATCTGAAATTATCACTGAAAAACACAATATAAGGAATGACAAGTTTAAATTTCACAGATTGAAAACAGTCTTCTTTATGAAGCTGCTGTTGGTAACTTGTTTACCTCAAACTATTGCTTTTACATGTAGAAACTTGCCCAGAGAGGAGCTCTGCTGATGAGTCTGGACATGTCGGTGAGATCATATTCTCACATGTTAGGGCAAAAAAAGGCGTATGTAAAACAAGGCAGTGATGAGTTTGTTTACCTGAAGAAAACCAGAGAGAAAAAAAGCAACAGCAAGAAAAGTTTGTTTTGTTAGTTTTCACAAAGGAGAATCAGGCTAAGGAGTTAAGATCATTAAAAAAAAAACTAATCAGAATTTTACAAAACAGTCAGGTGGTCAGTAAACTTCAGATTACTGAACTGTAGATCAGTCTCACGGCTCCAACAGACTCCATTTTGTATCCACTGACTTTGTATAGAGAACTGGACTAAGAGAAGAAAGGAAACTGTGTGAGCTGATCCAGTGGATCCAGTAGCATGGATCAGTGTGAGGACACACAGGAGGGAGCTCTGTGTGGGGAAGATGAGAGCCAGAGCAAAGCTCAGAGGTGAGATGAACATCTCTAACTGTCCAGGACTCTTCTCCATGTCAGAGCTCAGCACTCACATCAACAACCTTCATTCTTCACAGGAACCAACCTGGACCTGGAGATGAACCCAGCTATGTGTCCTCCAAGAGTGACAGGTCAAAGGATTTTGGTCTTAACTTCAAAGACAGAAGTTCAGGAGTGGAACAGTAAGTGTTTTTCAGAGGATGCTGGATAATAGTTCAGGTGTTAGCTTCTCAGACCCTCCAGGATTTCGTTGCAGATTTTTATGATTGTATATATACAGTGTATACATACACACATATATATATATTGAAAAGCATCTAAAAATGTTAATTATGCAAACAAATCACATTTTCATATTCCAACTCTTTTTATTGTGACAGATGCACTAGGAAAATACTTACCGTATTTTCCGGACTATAAGTCGCGGTTTTTTTCATAGATTGAATGTCCCTGCGACTTATAGTCCAGTGCGACTTATGTGCGCATTTTTAATGAGATGAGATATGGACCATAAGTCTAGAGTGCCCTCTTATAGTGATCTATGCAATTACCGGACATTTTTTGGGGGGAAAAATATCCGGTAATTTCACAGACAGCCACAAGAGGGCACTCTAGGCTTACACTGCGATATCCGATACCACTTAACAATTAGCGAGTTAAACAGTAAACGTTAGCTTACAAGGAAAACAGAGAAGACTAAAGACAAATGCCCCCCAAAAGAAAATCATATGCTGCAGACTACAAGCTGCAAGTAGTGAAATTTGCAGCTGAAAACGGTAATCGAGCAGCAGAGAGAAAGTTTGGAGTAAGTGAAAAACTTGTTAGGGACTGGCGTAAAGCGGAGGCTACTCTTACAGCCATGAAGAAAACAAAAAAAGCTAATCGCGGTCACAAAGCTAGATGGCCACAGCTAGAGAAAGAAGTTCATCAGTGGGTGCTTGAACAACGTGCCGCGGGGAGAGGCTTGTCAACGGTGCAGTTGCGTCTCCATGCCCAGGTTGTTGCCAAGGCGATGAATCTAAAGGACTTTGCGGGAGGACCTTCCTGGTGTTTCCGCTTCATGCAACGCAATCGGCTCTCAATCAGAGCACGGACAACTGTGTCCCAAACACTGCCAGCAGACTTCCAAGCCAAGATCGATAGTTTCCGCGAGTTTGTTCAAAAGCAAGTAACTGAGCACAACGTGACACCGGATCACATCATCAACATGGACGAAGTCCCCCTTACTTTTGACATCCCCATGGGTCGAAGTGTCGAAGAGAAAGGGCAAAAGAGCGTGAATATAGTGACAACTGGCCACGAAAAATCACACTTCACGGTGGTGCTAGCATGTTGTGGAGATGGAATAAAATTGCCACCATTGATCGTTTTTAAACGAAAAACCATGCCAAAGATCCAACCTCCCTCTGATGTTGTCATGGCCGTAAATGAAAAGGGGTGGATGGATCAAGAAATGATGAACTTTTGGCTTACAAAATGCTACACGAAGCGCCCGGATGGCTTCTTCAGAACACGCAAAGCCCTGCTTGTGATGGACAGCATGCGAGCGCACATCACGCCACAGTTCAAAGCAAAACTCAAAGTTTTTAATTCCATACCTGCAATCATCCCCGGAGGCTTAACGAAAGTACTCCAGCCGCTCGACATCTCGGTAAACCGGAGCTTTAAGGCAGCATTGCGTCGCCTGTGGGAGCAGTGGATGACGGACGGCGAGCATAGCTTCACGGCAACCGGGAGGATGCGCCAAGCTACTTTTCTGCAAGTCATGGAATGGATCAGCCAAGCATGGGCTTCAGTGACAACCGAGACCATCCTGTCTGGATTCAGAAAGGCTGGAATAATTGGAACTGGAGCTGATTCCGAGACAGAAGATAGCCGCGAAGAAGTGGAACCCCCGCTTCGTCTTCCTCTGGCACTGGCGGAGTTATTCAGAAGTGACACCGAGGACGAAGAGTTTAACGGATTTAGCGATATGGAGTGAGATTACGTGCAAAATTGATGAGTTCTTTAGGCTATAGTTAAATAAAACTGTTATTATTGCTGTTATTGTTACTTTCATTATTTTGTTGTTAAAACTGTTGTTACTGTTATTTTATAAATGCTACAATTTTTCGTTTTTTTCATGACGCTAATATGTGATATGTGTTGACACATATGCAGCCTGTTCTCTATTCTCTTATTAATGTTATAACTTACCTTCCAGGATGATGTATTGTAGTTTTTTTCAACCAGTTTGTAAAATAAATTACTTGAAAAAAATGCGACTTATACTCCAGTGCGACTTATGTATGGTTTTTTCTTCTTTGTTATGCATTTTTTGGCCCCTGCGACTTATACTCCGGTGCGACTTATAGTCCGGAAAATACGGTAATCATCATCATATACAATGTTGTTGTGCTGTCATTTAACTTGAATATAACTGTGAACTTTTGCTCCTCCAAGCTCACAATAACCCAAATATTTGTGTATTGATTTAAACATTCTTAAGAATAAAATGACATTAAAATGACAATAAAAATTATAAACTTAAAAAAAAACAAGACAGTATAAGCAGATCAAGTCTCAAATCTCCATGTTCTCTACAGAGTCTTGCTCTCAGCTATTTCAAAAGTGTCACTGGTGGAGTCACTGGTTGTGGTAGAAGATGACCAAGACTTTGAGGGGCGGATCTGGTTTCTTTTGTCAGTAATGATCTGCTCTGTTTTGGAGGTTCTCTCAGGTTTGTTGTGGAAGAGGTTATACATGGAATTATTTTCCTGCTGACTCTAAAGTCTTCCTTTGTATTATAATACTTGGTGCGCTCTGCACCCGCGTCCAATCAGCACACCCCCTGCCGTGTGTCCGCTCACGCACAGTGCACCCCCGTTGGGGTGACTGTTTAGGCGTCTTGAGAAAAACATCTGTGAAGACTAAAGAGAGATAATGAAAAAAATAACACGGCACCCGGGAAGAAGTCAAAAGTGAAAAAGTCACGTCATCCATGACTGTTGTCACGGTACATTGGTCAAAGTTCCGGTGAAAATAATAAGTTGCAAAGTGTGCAACAAATCACAGGGTTTGCTTGAATTTGCATTAATAGTTGCGATCGCATCATCGCGAAATCCTGGAGAGTCTGGCTTTCACCTGAATGACTTATGGTCCCAGGAGCAGGAGGAACATGACACGGTTTCTCAAATAAACATGGGATTAAATGTTCTTTAGGTCCCGAATGACCTAAACTCAAAATCTAAGAAAGCACAAGGACCCTCAAACAAACAACTCACAAACACCACACCTTATACAGGAGCTTTACACGATACTTATAGCAATTGTGACTCTCTCAGGAGACCTAGGAGGAAGGGAGGACATCCAAGAGAAATCACAGCCTGTCTGACTAAACCAAACATAAAGCTAAACACAACATGGGATGTTTAGTGACATGGCATAACAGATCTTGGAATATACCATTTGGATTAAGACATGGTAGGTTTATTTTACTATTATGTAAAAACGACCAAGTATCCTCACAATGGACGACACACGTGTGACGGCAGCAAAAAAAAATCAATCCATCATTACAGTCCATTTTGTGTGGACTCACTGAATTTCCAAAGACGTGTGTCTTTACAGTGTGGTAGAATGTTCTAAAAATGTTGCCTTTGTGTTATGTTGATTTAGAAAAACAGTGAGATTTGCCATTAATTCACATTTACTTGTTTGTACACATATTTAATTTACACTTGATTATCTTGCAAGAAATACAAGAATCTGGAAAACTTCACCTGCACTGATCAGTACCAGAAATTTATCTCTGACTCACAATGGTGGAAATTTGGGCTAAAAATGTTCTGGATCCATTTTAGGTCAGTGAATTCAAAATTAGCCAATATCGACTACAAATAGTATCTGATTTGGATTTGGAAATGGTTTATCTCAAGCATTAAAAGCAATAACAAGGCATAAACAAGACAACCAACAAAGGTTTATATCCATACAATGATAAATAGAGGATAATTGGTCATAAAATTGATTAGAAAATACTTGTACATTCACTAAGTAATTAATGTATTTATTACTCTTACTCAAAAATCAAAATATTTGATCTTCTTTCATATATAAAACATGACACGGTGAAACTACCAACTAATAAGAATATCTCTAGAAGTTCAATAGATTGTTTGAAAGGGAGAGGGAGGAAGTAAACTTATATGATCCAACCCCTGCTTTGCTTCACTTAACTTTTCATTTTCCAAACCTAAATTATTATTATCTGGTTCTTCACTTGTGATCTGATATTTATACTTCACCACAGATTCAGGTCGTTGAAATCTTTAAGTATCAATAAATCACATAACAAAGATGAAATGGATAATGAATATGTAAATAGACATAACAGTATTTCAGAAATCATCATATTATATAAAGATCAAGAATAAAAAATAAGTGCAGATAATTTTTCATTAGAAAAATAATTAATTAAAATCCCATTTTGAAAAAAAATGGAGTGAAACAAATTACTTAATCATCTTCCATAAAATAAAACTTCCTTCAGAATCAGAACATTTAACTGCAGAAAGTCAAAGTAAAGTAGCATGATAAACATTTTTTTTGCTGTCTGTGGTCCAGTATCAAGCGGCAATTGGACTGGTACCAGTCTATGGCTCAGCGGGTTGGGGACCCCTGATTTTTTTGGGAACAGGCAACACGTTGAAAAAACGATGAGTTGGGGTCACCTAAGGTGTCAAAAAGTCACACAGAGGGGGCCCGAACCATACTTCGATAAATGAGAATTTGTTGAATCTGGGACTGTTTGTCTATTAACCTAGCTGTGACTTAGTAAACTGACCTGACTCAAGTTATTTTGGTCTTAAACATACCAGTACAGACAGAATGGATCTCATTGTTGATGATTCTCCACAGAGTGGACCAGCAGAGCTCAGAGACTCCCAGTGGTCCGTCTGTCCATCAGCATCAAACACAGCTGGACTCCATATTTCTGGTGTGTACATGAACAACAACTACTTTTCCATCATTCTGTTCACAGTCATCTCCATGCTGCACTTTGTAGACCAGTGGATTATCAGTGTGCCCAACATGGAGCTGATGTTTGGCTCCATGACTTCACTCTGATTGGCTCATTCATCTAGAATTCTGTTGCAGCTGCTGGAGGACAACATTGTTACTTTTGTGACGAAGGAGCTGAAGAAGATCCAGAAGCTTCTGAGTCAGAGGGAGGAGGAGGAGTTGGAGGATGAAGATGAAGAGCAGAGGGGCAGCAGAGAGTCACTGATGAAGATCACAGAGAACTTCCTGAGGAGAATGAAGCAGGAGAAGCTGGCTGATCGACTGCAGAGCAGTAAGAGGATTTCTCTGAAGGTTTCAACTGCTGGATAAATGAAGATTTACTGATGTCTGAACACATACAACAACATGGAATTGAATAATCATCATTCATTGCTGCAAAGACTTTGTTTACTCTGTTTTTCTTCATTCAGGATTTTCTGCTGAAGTTTGTCGACATAAAGTCCAACCTGGTCTGAAGAAGAAATTCCAGTGTGTGTTTGAGGGAATCACTAAAGCAGGAAACCCAACCCTTCTGAATGAGATCTACACAGAGCTCTACATCACAGAGGGAGGAACTGGAGAGCTGAATGAAGAACATGAGGTCAGACAGATTGAAGCAGCATCCAGGAAAGCAGACAGAGCAGAAACAAGCATCAGACAAGAAGAGCTCTTTCAACTCCCAGCTGGAAGACAAGAACCAATCAGAACCGTCATGACAAAGGGAGTGGCTGGCATCGGGAAAACAGTCTTAACACAGAGGTTCACTCTGGACTGGGCTGAAGGCAAAGCCAACCAGAACATCCACTTCATATTTCCATTCACTTTCAGAGAGCTGAATGTGCTGAAAGAGGAGAAGTTCAGCTTGGTGGAACTTGTTCATCACTTCTTCCCTGAAACCAAAGAAGCAGGAATCTGCAGCTTTGAAGACTTCCAGATCATCTTCATTTTTGATGGTCTGGATGAGTGTCGACTTCCTCTGGACTTCAACAAGAGTCGGATCCTAACTGACCCTAGAAAGTCCACCTCAGTGGGTATTCTGCTGACAAACCTAATCAGGGGGAACCTGCTTCCCTCTGCTCGCCTCTGGATAACCACACGACCTGCAGCAGCCAATCAGATCCCTGCTGAGTGTGTTGACATGGTGACAGAGGTCAGAGGGTTTAATGATCCACAGAAGGAGGAGTACTTCAGGAAGAGGTTCAGAGATAAAAACAAGGCCACCAGGATCATCTCCCACATCAAGAGATCCCGAAGCCTCCACATCATGTGCCACATCCCAGTCTTCTGCTGGATCACTGCTACAGTTCTGGAGGATCTGCTGAAGAGCAGAGAGGGAGGAGAGCTGCCCAAGAGCCTGACTGAGATGTACATCCACTTCCTGGTGGTTCAGGCCAAAGTCAAGAAGATCAAGTATGATGGAGGAGCTGAGACAGATCCTCCCTGGAGTCCAGAGAGCAGGAAGATGATGGAGTCTCTGGGAAAACTGGCTTTTGAGCAGCTGCAGAAAGGAAACCTGATCTTCTATGAATCCGACCTGACAGAATGTGGCATTGATATCAGAGCAGCCTCAGTGTACTCAGGAGTGTTCACACAGATCTTTAGAGAGGAGAGAGGACTGTACCAGGACAAGGTGTTCTGCTTCATCCATCTGAGTGTTCAGGAGTTTCTGGCTGCTCTTCACGTCCACCTGACCTTCATCACCGCTGGAGTTAATCTCATAGAAGACAAACAGAATTTTTTTTGGAATATTACATTATTTCAAAGTAGCCCAGTCCAGTTCTACCAGAGTGCTGTGAACAAGGCCTTACAGAGTCCAAATGGACACCTGGACTTGTTCCTCCGCTTCCTCCTGGGTCTTTCACTACAGACCAATCAGAATCTCCTACAAGGTCTGCTGACTCAGACAGGCAGTAGCTCACAGACCAATCAGAAAACAGTCCAGTACATCAAGGAGAAGATCAGTGAGAATCTGTCTGCAGAGAAAAGCATCAACCTGTTCTACTGTCTGAATGAACTGAATGATGGTTCTCTAGTGGAGGAGATCCAACAGTTCCTGAGTTCAGGACCTCTTAGCAAGATGCTGTCGGCCCCACTGATGTGAATGGCTGTACTCTGGACATTGTCTTCTCAATTGCACTAAATTTAGAAGACATTGCTGATTTACAGAAAGCGTTTGATGCAATTGATCATTCTCTGTTATTACAAAAATTTGAATATTATGGACTTTGGGTAAAACAACCCAGTGGTTGAGAGGTTACTTGGATAATCGGGTTCAGTATGCAACCATTAATAATGCAGATTCTGATTTAGAAAACCTTTTTTGTGGACTCCAACAATGTTATGTCCTTGGACAAAGGTTGTTTTCAATATAGATAAATTATATTTTTTCTGGAAAAAAAAAAAAAGTTGAGATTAATTTTGTTTTCTGATGATACCAATATGTTTTGTTCTGGAAAAAATCTTGATCAGTTGCCAAGTGTTGTTGAACAAGAATTTGGTTAAAAAATATTTGATTAAAACAAGTTATATCTAAATAAAAATAAACCTGAATTTATTCTGGTAATAAAAAGGTTGGAAATGTTAAAGTCAATCTAAATTCTGCAGAAATGCAAAATGTTAAAGAATTAAAGTTTTTAGAAGTAATAATTGATATTGTTTTGAAAATCTCATATAAATGACACAAAACACACAGTTTCTAGATCTATTGGTATTCTTTTTAAAATCTGGGATGTATTAAACAAAAATAGTTTGTATCGTGTTTACTGTTCATTAGTTGTTCTGTATCTTTCATACTGTGCAGAGATTTGGGGAAATGAAAGAAAAATGATCATTGAATCTTTGGTTAAATTAGAGAAAAAAAACAATTAGGGGAGTTAACAGAGCGGGAAATTGTGATTCAAAAAAATATTAAAATATAATATAAATATATAAAAGTTTAAAATTAAAAGAAATTGTTTATGCTAAGGTATTAGAAATTGTTTTTAGTGTTAAACATGATTTAGTTTCAAAAAATATACAGAAACTATTTACTTTAAGGGTTAGTCTGTATAATTTAAGAAGTCTTTTTTATATTTTTGAACAGGTTAAAATTTGAACTAATGTTAAGATGAAATTATGGAATGAAGTTAGTGATGAATTAAAATTAAGTACTTCGCTGTTGCAGTTTAAAATGTAAATGTATAAATGATTACAACACACAAAATTATCTGATTTACTTGCATTTGTTTGTAAACAGATTTTTTTTATTGTATCTACTTCTTTGTCACGCTGATCGGAATGGACATTGAGTTTTCAAGGAAAGGGATCGAATAAGCTATTCTATTTTCTATTGGTTGTTTTTATTGTGCATTGTGTTAACTGTGCAAATGGGAAACTAAACCAATAAACTTGGACTCTTTACTAGCCATATTTTTAGTGACATTGTCACTTTACAATTGAGAAAAATTAAGTTGTGAACTTGAAGCTTTAGTCAGAATTCAGAAATCCCTGATGTTTGTGGTTCCTGAGGTCACCAAGGAGTACAGCTGTAGAACCGGAAGACAACCAACATGGAAGAAATCCACACTGGGAAGGGCTTCAAGCTTTTGGCTGATCTTTACGTCATTTTTATTCTTTACAGTAAAGACAGAACACTGAAAACTAAGAGGGACAAATCTGTTTCTTCATTAGCTACTACTACTATACCACAACACTGGAAAACTCGCAATACAGATTTTTGCTCACATGACGTAACTGGTAAAGCCACTTGGATGAGCAATTTAACATTTTTGAGGTAGAAGATTATTTTAACCCTTCCGCTCTCTTTGGGGTCCAGTTGACTCCAACCATATATTTATGTGTCATTCCTTCCATGAAAAATGCCTCCTGGATGAATGAGAACCTGATACATGACTCAACATGAAATAAACAGCAATCACCACTTTTTGTATGGAAAAAAACTAATATACAAGTATATCTACGGCTAAAGAAAACAAAATGTACACTGACAACATAAAACAGAAAATACATTGTTAGAATTAACAATGTATAAAATGCATTGCCAGTGTTGTCATGGTAACACACAGACTTGCATGACATGCCTACAAATACAATGGTGAACGAAAAAACTAAACAAGAAATGAAAACACAAAATTCAAGTAATAAACAGCAACCAACAAAAATTCAACGGTAATTTTAAATGTTTGCTCAAACAAATACAAATAAAGGGGAAAAAAATTAAATGACTAAAAATAATGGTGTAAGTCAAAAGATTTAACAATGGCAAAACAATAGGTCTCTATGTACGTGTAAAACCATTAACTTACCCAAAAAAATGTAATTAATTCAAAAAAGGAAAGAGTAAAACTCTGTATCCAAACCTCATATTCCTTGGATGTTGATAATTGTAGCCAAGAGATGAATAATATCTAAAAATGTCTCTCCTAGAAAATTAAAAATTTAGAACAGTAGAGTACGGATGTTGCATTTAATACTCGCTTGGAGTTTTCTAATTGGATCAATGCGCCGAGGTTTGGAGGCCATCAGCCTGTGTCTCTGCATACATGTCATGAGACCTCAGGTTGCTTTGAAAGCTGACTTCAGGTCATTCTCATTGTTGGTTCTGGAATATAGTCTTCCATGTGATAACAGTTCTAGATTTGTTTTAAATTGGGTTCATTTCAAGGGACTTCGTTGGCTGATCAAAAACAGTAACACAACGGTCATTAAAGCATTTCTAACAGTGTGGGAAGGTGCAGGCCGGAAAATAAAATCAACGGCTCCACCTAGCTTGACAGCAAAGGCCAGTGTGAGGTGCTTGTATTCTCATGAGTGAGAGACAATTAAAAAGGCTAAAAAAAAAAGAGTGGTTCAGTATGAGATTCCTGGAGTTTTCAACATTGCAATATTTCAAATATTCAAATCTTCTAAGACAATGAATTTTGAGTTTTAGATACCTCTAAAAGAAAACTATTAAATCGAGGGAAAATAAGGCAGAAAGCATTCATATGGTTCATATTCAATGTATATGCTTTACTTTTTCATAATTTCCCCTCTGCAACACAAACTCTTTTTGTCTTTAACTGCACAAGTCTTAAGTTTTCTGACACTTTATGACAAAAAAAAGCAACTCTCCCAAGTGAATACCTCATGTGACTAGATTTTTTGTATCAACATTGTATTAAATTCCTGATGTGAAAATGTGTTTTTTTCTTGCATGAGTTCTTGTGTGTCTTTTGAGATACGATTTGCAACTGAAACGTTTATCACATTCTTTACAAGAAAAAGGTTTCTCTCTTGTGTGAGTTTGTATATGTCTCTTGAGACTAGATGTGCGACTAAAACTTTTATTACATGCCTTACAAGAAAAGGGCTTCTCTCCTGTATGACCTCTCCAATGAAGTGTGATCTTAGACCAGGAACTAAAACTTTTACCACATTCTTCACAGACATATTGTGTCTTACTAGCCTCAGTGGTCATTTGGAGATTTTTTACAGTTATTGAGCTTTTATCAGACTGTTCATTGCCAAGTTTTGGAAAACCTTTCTTCACCGATGTTTTTTTAATATCAGAGTCAGACTGACCTTCTGACATGTGAGAGCTGGCCACACTTTGGACATGACTTCTGTTTCTTCTCTTCTTCTGATATCTGATCTGTGTGTCTGTGACTTCATCTGCAGTTGATGTTGATTCATCGTGCTGGCTTCCTTCTTCACTTTTACTATCAGTTACAATGAAGCTATGCTGATTGTTTTGATCAGGTTCACTGTGGTCTTTTTCTTCATTGGTAGGAGTCTCCATCGAGGTACCAGTCTCCAAGTTTACATCAAGCTTATCTTGTTTTTCTTTAATCTGTGGAGGTTCTGGTTCTTCTTGTTCCACTTTGAAGTTCTTCTGCTGGTTGCCAAGATTCTTCTCTTCAGTCACGTAATGCTTGGGGTGACCTGCAAGGACACAAAGAAGTCATTTTATTAGCTTTTACAGCATTCTACCAATGGGTTATTATGATGACGCTGAAGTTAGCTTCCAATTCGCTACAGCACTAAAGGAATTGTGTTTTTCACACTTTTTCACAATATAAGAACAGGTCCTGTTCAAAAACTGCTGAACATAGTCAGCTCAAAACTGAATTAAATAATGCTTTAGATAGTAAAGAATACATTAAACACAGTTTCTGATTTGTGAAGTTTTTGAACAGGACCTATTCTTATATGGTCCAAGTGTCCAAAAGAACATGGTAAAAATCATCATTTTTCACATTTTCCCAAATCAATTAAAGCTTCCACAAATCAGAAACTGTGTTTAATGTATTTTTTACTATCAAAAGCACGTGTTAAAACTAAGGCCCGGTAATTATATTCGGCCCTCCAGATCATTTTATTTTATTGTTATTAATGGCCCAATGTTTTCTTGTGCTTATTTTTACCTTGTATAATTTTAGCAAAATATATTTTTATGGAGAGTACGATATTGAAAGTTATTTAAGGTTTAAGTTGATTTATTCTGGAATAATATTCCTGCCTTTTTATTATTCATAGTTATGTTAAAAAGTTATGATTTTAAAGTTTTAAAAATGGGCATTCTGCTAGCTTTTTGGACTATTTTGGAATCTACTAAGATTTTTTAGGCTATTGAAGTTTATCTTGTATATGAGCTACATGCTAACTGTTTTGGCTAATTTAGGTTTTTAAAAAAAAATTTAAGGATATTTTGAAGTTTAACTAAATTTTTTAGCTACATGCTAGCTGTTTTGGTTAACCTAAGTTTTATTTTTTCGTTTTTTAGGTTAATTTGGCATTTAGCTAATATTCAAGCTGGTTATAAGATTCAGCGTTTTTAGCTATCAATTTCAGCATCTTCAGCTATTAGCACTAGCATCTTCAGGAGTCAAATTCAGCTTACAGCATTCACACTAGCATTATCACAGGTAATGTTATATTTCTTATAATTATTTTAAAAAGTTTTAGTTTTAAAGTTTTAAAAATGTTGTTAAATAAATGTTTATCATGTTTTGGCCCACGGCCTAAGGTGTTTTTTTTTTATTTTGGCCTCCTGTGCAATTGAGTTTGACACCCCTAATCAAAAGCATAATTTAATCCAGGTTTAAACTGTCTGGGTGCAATACTTTTTGAACATGACCTGTTCTTAGGTGGTGTAAGTGTGGAAAAATACAATGGAGTGCCCCTTTAGCACTCTCGCGAATCGGAAGCTGACTTCAGTGTCGGGGGTTCCGTTTGTAAAAAAGGCACAACAGCACATCCACCTTTAAAGAAAATCAAGATATTTTAAATGTAAAGAAAGAAGAATTAGCATGAAGTTCACTCATGGAATCTATTCTCACATAAAAATATGTTTTAGAACTTTGTGACATTCAAATACAATGCAACACACTAGAACAGGGGTCACCAACGTGGTGACGGGGGCACCAGGTAGCCCCCAAGGACCCCACAAGGTGCCCTTTAGTCCCTCGAAATATTAAATTTTATTCGGTTGCATTTTTTTTTAATCACGCTCGCATTTACAGATTTAAAAAAATAAAAGTTCTAAAAAAATGATCATGATACACGAACTTTAGATTTGTGACCTCTGACCTACTCCAGTTCATAGATAATTAATTTTGTCAAAAATGATGCAAATGTGGTAATTAATTCTAAAACTTACTAGATTTGTTTACAAATTTGCAAGTTATCTTTTCTTTTAACATGACATAGCTGATAAACATGGTTCACAGTGAAAATTGGACATTTTCCCATGAAATATAGTTATGCAAGTGATCATCTGAAAATGTAACAATTACTGAGAATAATAAAGTGCTAAATGTTGATATGTTTCCTAGTTTGTTGGCTTTGTTGATAATTATAGTGAGAAAACAGTCTTTACATAGAAGAGTATCATTCATTATTAATAGTGTATAACTGACTAGAACAAAACAAAATGTGTTGTTTCAAAATGGTAGCCCTTTATATGACTCAGTCAGTACCCCTAGAGTAGCCCTCAGTTTCAAAAAAGTTTGTGACCCCTGATCCAGAATAACAAAACAGTCCCTTCCACAGACACACAATGACAATTTCTGACGTTCATCTCTTGGCGTTTGGAGTTTACTTGGAGTAAAAACTCATTTGCTGAAGTGAACATACCAGTAGTGTTCGGCTGAAGCTGTGGTTTCCAGAAAACATCCAGCAGTCTGCGCTGACGACAGAGCTCCTGCTCGTACTGGACGATGGTTCCTTCACAGTGTCTGAAGATTTCTTCAGCAGCAGCAGCTAGTCGCTCGCTGATAAACTCTCTCAGAGACTGAAGTGAAGACATGGTTCCTGCAGCTACAAAATATCTTCAGCTCGAGTCAAACTCACACAAACACCGCCGTCCTCTGAACAGCAGCGAAAACGCTTTGCGCCCGTAGACTATCGCCTCGTGCTGTTCTTCTTCTTCCGGTCTCGTATTTAGGCGGCTTGTAAACAACATAGTGGCGCATTAGCGCCACCACCTGGTCTGGAGGATAAGTCGAAATGTTTTCCCACTTCCCAACCTACAAAGAGGTTGTTTTCTTCCTAGAACCCCCAAAAACGCAATTGGTTTGAAACACAAACCTATATATATATATACAATTTCGGATAAACAATTTGAGAACATCATTACACCAAACTTACACCATTACTAACTTCTTTTTTTCACCATTACTGACAACGATGTCCAGATTTGACTAAAAACACAGGAAAGACCAAATCCTTTAAACATTTTTGTGAAAGTGTTGCTAAATTATACAAATGTAGTCCTACTAAGAAAACACTGAAATACATAAAGAATCAACGAACGAATGAATAAACAAAACTTCAAAGCAAAAACAAACAAATAGAAAAAAACTGGGAAAGATAGAGACTTATTTGATTTAATGCAATGTCTAAATGACAACCCCCAAAATTCTATTGGTTTTCTGTTTTAATACCTGTGTGATAGATCTGATATCACACCCAGTTTAAAATATCCTTACGTGCTTTATTTGAACATTTTTATATTCAATATTCTAATATTCAATGGTGGACTGAGTAGTTAACAATTATTTTTCTTATCCATGTAAGTTTATCCACACATAATGCTGTGGTGAGGACCCTGCAGGGATGACAGTAAGACTTTCAAATGATTTTTTTTTAGAGAAAAATGGAAGAAAAGTAAAAACAAATACCATGGATATATATGTATAAAATCAAATGTAATAAAAAGACAGTATCTTACTTTTGTGCCATTGTAATGTAAGTCAACAACTGCTTTTATGAGTCCATATTAGTATGTATAAAATGGCTCCTCCTTTAAAGAGTAACCAAACTCTAAATCAACTTTATTTTTGGTTGATGACCTCTAAAAATGGGGCTTTAAAAGTGCTGTCATTGTCAAATTTTTGCCATATTAAAATAAACTTGTTTAATTCTTGAAAACATGGTCAAAAACCACCTGTGTGCTGCCCCCTACAGGTTGAATCGAAGTATTACAGTTGAATTTTGTGATTGGGCAAACCATGTAAGTTTCAGAAGTCTGAGACCATGATCTGCAGCTCCTGTAATGATAACAGTCAAGCCCCCAAGCCCCACCCCTCTGAATAGAATTTCAAATTTTGGCTGTGGGTGGAGTCAGCCTCCCATCTTCCCTGTTTGGTTACCCTTTAAATTCAGAGAGGCAGCTTCACCATCTCCATTTGTGGAGTTTTCTGAAATATTTCGACCTTCAAAAACTTCTTTGACCGACCGGCTTGATTTTCATACTTTAATCTACGTTTGTTTTATTACAAGATTGGTGAACTTGGGATTGGCGTTAATGTTCTATACAGGCCAGCTGTCATCTGTATTTGAACTTGACCGGTTCTGGTTGTTTGACAATAATGTGGTCAGATAGAAGTGTAGCTGCTTGTCCATCGCAGTTGAAAAAGTAGCTCTGATTCAGACTCTGACTTCCTTCTATTGTGTTCATGAAATAAATTATGCTGTAACCACTTCCTTACCTAATTTAAAAGTAAAAAATTATCTAGTGATCTTGATTGAAGCTGTAACAACAGTCAATTTCAAATAAAACAGGTTTTATTAGCAGTGATGAAAAGACATGACGTTCTATCTAATATAACAGAGTTCCTGAAGCTTTTGGTCAGCCACAGATACTAAATTATCAGGAAAAATCTTCATGAATTAATTAGATTGAAACACTTTGGTCCTGCTTTGCTGATTTACATGAAAAATGTCAGCTTCCAATGGAATTTAGTCAACTCTTCACACACTTTTAGTCTTTAGAACATGGGGGGGGGGGCATAGGGGGAGGAGCTCTGTTCAGGTGTTCCTGAAAATGAGGAAGTTGAGTTTTAGAGCACTCAAGAGCAGACAGAGCAGGAGGAGACGGTGAGACTGGCTCCGATTTTCTTCCTCATCATAGTGAGTCTTAGTGTTTTCTATTGTCTTCTTCACTCGTGATGAAGGCAGTGATGTGTCCGTATGATCACATCTGTGAGGAAGAAGAGCAGCAGAGAAAGAGCTCAGACTGAAGATTGTCTTTAACTCGTTCTTCTGTTCATAAAGAAAAAAGTTCTTCCAAAAACCAGCGGCTAAAGGTCACATGGAAGGATGCTGAGGAGACCTGGGGAGCTGGGGGATGGTGAATTGGGGGTGTGGGGGGGGCTGAATTCAAGTGTTTCAAAACATCAGTGACAGGAACATTAAGTGTGTGAAAGGCTGTGAAAGCTCTTCAGTGGTTTGTGTGATATCATTGCTGATGAAGGTCAGGACAAACACAGGAGCTCAGTGCTGAACTGCTGCATGTTTATAATCATCTCGTGCTGTAAATGGTAAATGGCAGAGGTGGGACCAAGTCATTGTTTTCCCAAGTCACAAGGAAGTCTCGAGTCTTTGTCCTCAAGTCCCGAGTCAAGAGCAGGCAAGTTCAAGTCGAGGCCCTACCAGTCTCCTGTCTCCTCGAAGTAGGGATGTACCGTCAGGTTTTTTTGGGCCCGATCCGATTCCGAGTCATTTGATTTTGTGTATCTGCCAATACCGAGTCCCGATCCGATACTTTTATAAGACATTTAAAACATGAATAAATTGAAGAAACAGATTTGTGTTGTCTCTGATTTATATTTCATCAACCGTATTTTATCATTAAAAACTTAAATAGTAGAAGTAGCTTTAATAAACAAGTAAAAATACAGCAAATATAAACTAGGGAAAAATACTATTTTCTTGTTATATAATGATAATTATATAAAGTTTAGTGACTTTAGCTTTAACATCTTTAGAGCTATTGAACATTTTTGACTAAATATGATTCCTGTCCTCATTTAAAATTCTTAAAAATAAATTATGACTTTGTTTTAGCATAAAACTTGATGAGTGTTCATGAATAGCTAATATCATTATTAGTTTTATTTATTTAGTTATTTTTAGGATTATGTGCTTCTTTTATAAGTTCTTAATACATCACATTTTCGGTTTTATTATCACAGTAGTTAATTTTCTTAACTGTTATTTCTCTGTCAGATAATTAAAACAGGCATATCAAAGGACAGCTCGGGTCCTAAGGAATTAAATCACGGCGCTAGCATGTAGCAGTTAGCAGCTGCTGTGTAGCCGTCTGCCAGAAGATCAAAGAGCTTCACATTAAAAAGAAACTTTTTTCTATTGAAATGCCTTTAGAGGTTGTTGTTTGAGTTAGGACAATAGAGACACTTGCTGTCAGTCTAAAGCGTTTTTAAAAGAGTTATTTATCCCGGAAGTTAGCTTTTTAGCTAGCTTTGTTTTCATTAGCCTTCTGTTTGAGATGCTGCCGTTTTCTGCTGCGTTTTCTGGTAATCACATTTTGTGATCTTTTCATGACATGCAGACTTCTAGAGAAGTATTTATCCGTAATGATAAGATGAAATGTAAAGCGCTGATCATAATGAGAATTAATGAAATATCCGATCCTGATCGGACAAAGGAGTCCGATTTTGATCGAGTCCTCAAAACACGTGATCGGGTCTGATTCCCGATCACGTGATCGGATCGGGACATCCCTACCTCGAAGTCAATGAATGATTTGAGTCCTTTTCAACAACAGTCATTTTATTTTCATCTTTTAGGAACTGTATTTAACTCTCTTTAAGAGTCAGATTTATAAACATATGAACCTAATATATTTACCAGGGGCCCGTTTCAAGAAGCAGGTTTTGTTGGAACTCTGAGTTCATGAACTCTAAATTCAGTAAAACTCTGAGTTTTCGGTTCCAGAAAGAGAGATAACTTAAACCCGTGAAAGTAGGTGAAACCAAGCCCATTTCAAGAAGCGGGTTAAGCTGAACTCAGAATCAATCACTATGGTAACTGAGTCTGTGAACGAAACCTGGTCGGTAGCAGGTTTTCTTCAGGAAACTTAGAATTCCTGCGGTCTCCACCCCTTTTTAAAGTGAAGGATGTTAAAATATGAGTTCCTCTTTAACATTTAGAGAACATTCACATTAGAGACTGCATGTTTCCACCACGCAGAAACCAAAATGACATGTTCATTCATAGAGGATCATGTCGACGAGGAGGCTGGATTAATCCAGAGGAAATGTTATTTATGTCGGGAGAGGATTTGGAGGATACGAGTCGATTGACTGCAGTTTCCAATTCATTTTTATTTGAGTGATATTATAAATAGTCAGTTTTTTAGGGACTCTCTATTAATAATACAGAGTTTTCTTTTCCTCATTTTAAACCCTTAACAATGGAAATCGTTAAATTTAAAACACAGGGAAGTCATGTCGACTCATCTACCGTTCTTTTCATGTGACAAATGTTAACTTGGTTGTCATCAACACTCTGTCCAGTTCTATATACAGTCAATGGAGGAAACATAGAAGGTAGAAGGTGTGTGTGAGCTGATCCATTGGATCCAGTGAATCCAGCAGCATGGATCAGTGTGAGGACACACAGGAGGGAGCCCCTCCCTCTAAAAACACTCTGTGTGGGGAAGATGAGAGCCAGAGCAAAGATCAGAGGTGAGATGAACACCTCTAACTGTCCAGGACTCTTCTCCATGTCAGAGCTCAGCACTCACACCAACAACCTTCAGTCTTCACAGGAACCAACCTGGACCTGGAGATGAACCCAGCTGTGTGTCCTTTAGAAGTGACATGTCAAAGGATTATGGTCTTAGCTTCAAAGGCAGAAGTTCAGGAGAACACAAGAGCCAGAGTAATGCTGAAAGGTAAGATGAACATCTCTAACTGTCCATGACTCTTCTCCATGTCAAAGCTCAGCACTCACATCAACAACCTTCATTCTTTACAGGAACCAACCTGGACCTGAATATGAACCCAGCTGTGTGTCCTTCAGGAGTGACAGGTCAAAGGATTATGGTGTTAACTTGAAAGACATCAATTCAGGAGTGGAACATTAAGTGCTTGTCAGAGTTAAAGGAGGCTAGATAATAGTTCAGATCATCAATAGTTTTCAGCTGAAAGACCTGAGGTGGTTTAGTTGACTTGGTTTAGTTCTTGATCTCTCTGAAAAGACTCTCTTGGAGCATCATGTCAGATAATGAAGGTACTTTGTCACAGACTCAAGGTCCATTTGGCACAAAGACACAACAGATAAAATACTTAAAAGCAATCAAATAAATATGCATATATATATATATATATATATATATATATATATATATATATATATATATATATATATATATATATAATCTTCTTCCATCTTTCGGCTTAACCCGTTCGGGGTCGCCGCAGCAAAACAGCACCAACTGTATGCAACGTTGTCTGTGGATCATCATCTGGTCATCATCTGTGAATTTATCATTAATGACTTCTCCAAGATATTTAACTTTGTGACAGACATTAAGCTCAGAATCCGAGAGTTTGAAAGCAGGAATATTCAATGTTGCGTGATAAGATCTTTTTATGATTATTATTATTAACCTTTATTTAACCAGGGTGGGTCCCTTTGAGATGAAAAACCTCTTTTTAAAGGGAGCCCTGGGCAAGAATCAATTCAAAACGAAAATACAACAAATGTCAAACATATAGAACAGAGTTACAATGCTGATCAAAATTTCATATAAATCAAATGGTTAAAAATGCAAAGTTTAGAGAAGCTGTCTCAAACTGACAGAAATGTGTCTAAACACCTTTAAATTGACTAAAAGTCCAAACTTACAACTAATCCAATTCAAAACCCTCCATAGAATTTATTATGCTGGACAGAGGATGTTCAAGATGGGTCTCAGAAGCTCAGACATTTGTGAGCATTGCAATAGTAACCTACCTGACAGTTACATGCAGGCTCTGTGGTTCTGCACACCCGTCCAGGCTGTCTGGCAACAGGTTTGTGCTGATCTATCAGTCTGCTGATCAAACGTCATTTAAACGTAAACCTCTGTGCTTCAGAACACACCCAAGTGAAAAAAAGCTCTTCTCCGCTGTGCAGCACCGGGGCAATTTAGCTTGGCGAGGTGCGCAGTGGTTAGCGCTCTTGCCTCACAGCAAGAAGGCCCCGGTTCGAATCCCAGCTGGGGGATTAGGGACCGTGCATTTTCACCGGGTACTCTGGCTTCCTCCCACCGTCCAAAAAAAAAAAATAAAAGCATGCCTCATAGGTTAATTGGTGACTCTAAATTGCCCCTAGGTGTGAATGTGAGAGTGGATGGGTGTGTGTTTGAGGCCCTGCGACAGACTGGCGACCTGTCCAGGGTGTACCCCGCCTTCGCCCATTGGCAGCCGGGCTAGGGTCCGGCACCCCCGCGACCCCGAAAGGGACGAAGCGGTCAGGAAGATAAATGAATAAACGAGGTTCATTAGATAATTCATACAATCCTACCCTTTAAAATGTCAGGACAGTTGGAGGGGTAGGGGAAGAATTCAGATTCAGTCCAATACGCTGGAAATAATAGTGTTTGCATATTTAGACAGTCTAATAAAACTTGACATCTCGAGCCATGAGGTCCTCCATTGGAAATGCATTACCTCCTAACTCCAGTTATTTTGGTCTCAAACCTACCAGCACAGACAGAATGGATGTCATTGTTGATGATTCTCCACAGAGTGGACCAGCAGAGCTCAGAGACTCCCAGTGGTCCGTCTGTCCAGCAGCATCAAACACAGCTGGACTCCATATTTCTGGTCTGTACATGAACAACAACTACTTTTCCATCATTCTGTTCACAGTCATCTCCATGCTGCACTTTGTAGACCAGTGGATTGTCAGTGTGTCCAACATGGAGCTGATGTTTGGCTCCATGACTTCACTCTGATTGGTTCATTCATCTAGAATTCTGTTGCAGCTGCTGGAGGACAACATTGTTAATTTTGTGAAGAAGGAGCTGAAAAAGATCCAGAAGCTTCTGAGTCAGAGGGAGGATGAGGAGGAAACGGAGAAGGAAGATGAAGATCAGAGGAGCAGCAGAGAGTCACTGATGAAGATCACAGAGAACTTCCTGAGGAGAATGAAGCAGGAGGAGCTGATTGATCAACTGCAGAACAGTAAGAGGATTTCTCTGAAAGTTTCATCTGCTGGATAAATGAAGATTTACTGATGTACCAACACTTGGAATAACATGAGTTAAAATCCTCAGGGCTGCAGAATCAGAATCAATTTATTTGCCATTTGTAATAGTTAAATAAGCTTGGAGCAACAGCTGCAGGGCTCCCCACACAGACAAAAAAAAACAAAAAAAAAAAAACACAAAGACACAGATTAAAAGCATAAATAGATAAATTAGAAGCACTTAATAAGACCAAAAATTTAAAGAGAATACAAAAGTAGTAGATAAATCAACTGGTTATTATTCAATCGCAGGAATTAAAGTAAAGCACTTAAGTGCAGCCTCCAATAGTACAATACTCATTTTTCTGCTTCATTCAAAGACCTCACAGCCTGAGGAAAGAAGCTTCTGGCATGACGCGATGTTGCACATTCAATGGTGCGATATCTTTTACCAGATGGTAGAAGGTCAAACATCCCGGTGGCAGGATAACCAAAGAGATCCTTTATGATCCGAGTTGCACTAGGTAATAGTCTGGATTTATAAATAGTTTCCAAGACGGGAAGGTTGCTTCCGATAGTCCTGCTGGCAGAGGGAACCATGCTGCTTAGAGATCTTCTTTATTTCACAGTGGGATTACCAAATCACACAGTGATAGAACTGGTGAGAACATTCATTGATAAAAATGTAAAATAATGGTTCTGTTCTGAGTGAATTCCCATAGTCTCAGTAAAAAGATAAGATGCTGGCGAGTTTTTTTAACAATACTATTGGTATTTGAATGCCAGCTGAGGTCATTGGAAAGGGTCACTCTCAAAAATGTACATTTTTCATAGACTTGTACCTCTGAATTATGAATGACAGCAGGTTGTTTGTTCCCGCTTTGGCTGAAGTCAATGATCAGTTCACAAATCTTTGAAGTGTGCAACACAAGATTGTTCTCTTGACTCCAACGAACCATAATTTCTACTTCTGCTTGATAATGCGATTGGTCATTAGAACTGATCAGATCAATGATCGTGGTGTCGTCATAATATTTAACAAGCATATATTTAGAAGAAGTTGCAACACAGTCAGAGGTATACAAGATAAAAAGCAGATGTCTTTAAATACAACCCTGTGGGGCACCTGTACTCACATAAAGTTAATCAGAAACACAATCATTGATTTTGACTTTTTGTGGTCTGGGCTCTCTCACTCGATCGGAGCGGTACATGGAGAAGCCTGGTGGTTGGAAGGCTGGGTCTGGCATGACACTGTGAAACCAGATTTCTGTCAGACAGAACACAGAGCAGTCTCTGGCTTTGCATTGAGTCTGGATGCTGTGTAGCAGGTCGTCTTTCTTGTTTAGTAGGGACTGCACATTTGCCAGGTAGATAGGCAGCACCAGGTTGTTAGAGTGGCGTCCGCGCAATCTAGCGAGCAATCCTCCGCGCTTCCCCCTTGTCGGGGTTTCCGATGCTGGCTGCGTATGGCGTCCACGGCGAGGGGCTCAAAGAAGCGGTGAACGCAGTAACGTCTCCACCCAGTCCTCTCGGTGTGCACCGGCCACCGTGGCTCGATTCCTGGTCCACGAGTAGGCCCACACTGAAGTCCTTGCATCTTAATTTGAGTGCTACATTTGACAATCCGCAAATTTTGTTCAGAATAAATAAAAGTGACTCTCGGTCATATCTGACAGTGACTATGGCTAGTGCTTCAAGGACAAGGACGGACAATAAGAAAAACATAACACACAGGAGAGCTCCTGCGATGGTGCCTTGCCTCGATGCCATCAGAGTTTTTTTATGCAGAAAGTTTTCTAACTGTTTGTTGTCTTCATTCAGGATCTCTTGCTGCAGTTTGTCGGCATCAAGTCCAATCTAGCCAGAAGGAGAAGTTCCAGTGTGTGTTTGAGGGAATCTCTAAAGAAGGAAACACGACCCTTCTGAATGAGATCTACACAGAGCTCTACATCACAGAGGGAGGAACTGGAGAGCTGAATGAAGAACATGAGGTCAGACAGATTGAAGCAGCATCCAGGAAAGCAGACAGAGCAGAAACCAGCATCAGACAAGAAGAGCTCTTTCAACTCCCAGCTGGAAGACAAGAACCAATAAGAACCGTGATGACAAAGGGAGTGGCTGGCATCGGGAAAACAGTCTTAACACAAAAGTTCACTCTGGACTGGGCTGAAGGCGAAGCCAACCAGAACATCCACTTCATATTTCCATTCACTTTCAGAGAGCTGAATCTCCTGAAAGAGGAGAAGTTCAGCCTGGTGGAACTTGTTTATCACTTCTTCCCGGAAACCAAAGAAGCAGGAATCTGCAGCTTTGAAGACTTCCAGATCATCTTCATCTTTGATGGTCTGGATGAGTGTCGACTTCCTCTGGACTTCAACAAGACTCAGATCCTAACTGACCCTAGAAAGTCCACCTCAGTGGGTGATCTGTTGACAAACCTCATCAGGGGGAACCTGCTTCCCTCTGCTCGCCTCTGGATAACCACACGACCTGCAGCAGCCAATCAGATCCCTCCTGGATATGTTGACACGGTGACAGAGGTCAGAGGGTTCAATGATCCACAGAAGGAGGTGTACTTCAGGAAGAGATTCAGAGATGAAGAGCAGGCTAGAAGGATCATCTCCCACATCAAGACATCCCGAAGCCTCCACATCATGTGCCACATCCCAGTCTTCTGCTGGATCACTGCTACAGTTCTGGAGGATCTGCTGAAGAGCAGAGAGGGAGGAGAGCTGCCCAAGAGCCTGACTGAGATGTACATCCACTTCCTGGTGGTTCAGGCCAAAGTCAAGAAGATCAAGTATGATGGAGGAGCTGAGACAGATCCTCCCTGGAGTCCAGAGAGCAGGAAGATGATGGAGTCTCTGGCAAAACTGGCTTTTGAGCAGCTGCAGAAAGGAAACCTGATCTTCTATGAATCCGACCTGACAGAGTGTGGCATCGATATCAGAGCAGCCTCAGTGTACTCAGGAGTGTTCACACAGATCTTTAGAGAGGAGAGAGGACTGTACCAGGACAAGGTGTTCTGCTTCATCCATCTGAGTGTTCAGGAGTTTCTGGCTGCTCTTCATATCCACCTGACCTTCATCAACAATGAAGTCAACCTTTTGGAAGAACAGCAGAAAAAGTCAAAGCTCTTTAAAGTGAAACAAAGCACCTCAGTCCAGTTCTACAAGAGTGCTGTGAAGAAGGCCTTACAGAGTCCAAATGGACACCTGGACTTGTTCCTCCGCTTCCTCCTGGGTCTTTCACTGCAGACCAATCAGAATCTGCTACGAGGTCTGCTGACTCAGACAGGAAGTAGCTCACAGACCAACCAGAAAACAGTCCAGTACATCAAGAAGAAGATCAGTGAGAATCTGTCTGCAGAGAAAAGCATCAACCTGTTCCACTGTCTGAATGAACTGAATGATGGTTCTCTAGTGGAGGAGATCCAACAGTTCCTGAGTTCAGGAAGTCTCTCAACAGATGAACTGTCTCGTGCTCAGTGGTCAGCTCTGGTCTTCATCTTACTGTCATCAGGAGAAGATCTGGAAATATTTGACCTGAAGAAATACTCTGCTTCAGAGGAGGCTCTTCTGAGCCTTCTACCAGTGATCAAAGCCTCCAGCAAAGCTCTGTAAGAACTCTCAAGAGAATCATTCTTGGTGGACAAATCAATTATGTTTATTGTTCATTGTTTATGCCAACTTAATTATGCATACAACATATTTCAATCAAAATTTTCTCAATTGTTTAGTGCATTTCTCACAACAGAATTAAACTTCTCACAATAGTTGGTGCAACTTCCACAACATTTAGTCATTTATGCCCAACCAGTTTCATGTTCCTTTAATCCAATAGTATATCCTTTTGGACACAAAGCAATTGATAAAGTTCAAATCTCTACAAATGATCACTTTTGACTTAGTTTTGATCATTATTCATTTCTTTTTATCATGTCTGTCAAAATGATCTAAACTGGTCCAGGGTGATTAGTTATTGCTTATACAACTAATCTTCATTTCATTGAGTGTGTCTTTGCACACAAACATGTTGAAGATGTTGTCAAACATTTTGTACGTCCATTTAAATGTAATTGTTATTGTGTTTCCATGAAAGTTTGCATAAACTTTGAAGAAAACCTCATTATACACTGTTATAAAGGTGTTTGAACTATTATTAGCAACCAATGATAAAGATGAGTTTGCAGTTTCAGGCAATGGTATGCAGAACATGACAGGATGCTTGTAGAGAATCTTTCTCCCTTTCTTACAGTTTTTCCTCAATCGATTTAGTACATTTCTCACAATAGTATTAAAGTTTGCACCACTGTTAAGGAGTCTCTCAAAACAAGTAGTGATGACGATGAAAATATGTGGTCAGACAGATGGGAGCTGTAGTCGTCCATGATTGATTTGCGGAACTGTCTGTTTTACTGTTTTTTCAGTTTCAAAACTACTTTAGTAAGGTTTACTGAACCAAAGAGTGTTTAGTTTTGTTACCATTGCACAATGCTGTGAACGGTTACAAATTGACAGTATGAAGTGCATATCCAGCGTCTTTTTTTAAATTGAATTCTAGTTTTAAAAATGGCATGAATGATACTGTACATACTTAATGCAGCTTTCACATTACATGACGCTGGGAACACTTCTAGAATAATCAGTCTCAATGAAGACATGCTGAAATCTATTGACTTGATTGTTCAAGGAAGCTGGAATCATGACTTATCATTTTGACATTCACACTTTCATAGACATAAAAACTTGCTTTTGAAGAATGAACTAACTGTTTTGAGCAACTGACTTGTCTTTTGGGAAAATTACTTGCTTTTGCAAGTTATCTATTATGTCTTTTAGTTTGCATTAATTGTTTTGAGAAACTCCTAGGAGTGGTGTAAACTTTAACACTGTTATGAGAAATGCACAAAAACAATTGAGAAAAACTAAAACAAAATATGAACAACAGGAATCAAATCCACTCATTCTACATCAGCAAATCAACATGAAATGATAACTGACAAGTATTTGATCAATAACTGCCGTACTATGTTTTCTTCAGACTGAGTGGCTGTAATCTGTCAGAGAGAAGCTGTGCAGCTCTGTCCTCAGTTCTCAGCTCCCATTCCTCAAGACTCAGAGATCTGGACCTGAGTAACAACAACCTGCAGGATTCAGGAGCGAAACAGTTGTCAGCTGGACTGGAGAGTCCAGACTGTGAACTGGAGACTCTAAGGTCAGATTTTTTTTTATTTTTTTTTAATTGAAACCTTGGTTACAGGTTTGGTCTAATTTTTGTGTTTGTTTGTTTGTTTTTGGATTATTTATAGATATATTTCTGTGAAGACAACACCAGAGGAATGTTTACCACCATTATTGTTATTCTTTTCCTTTCGGCTTTTCCCCTTTAGGCGTCACCACAGCAAATTAGCTTTCTCCATCCAACCCTGTCTTCTCCATCTTCTCCTCTAACACCAGCAACCTTCATGTCTTCCTTCACTGCATCCATAAACCTATTTGGTCTTCAGTTCTTGCCTGGCAGCTCTAGACTCAGCATTATTTTATCAATATCTTCACTGTCTGTCCTCTGGACATGTCTGAACCATCTCAGTCTGGCCTCTTTTACTTCATCTCCAAAACCTCTAACATATTCTGTCCCTCTGATGTATTCGTTCCTGATTCAAGCAGAGCAGATAGAAATAAAACCTTTCCTTTTTAGTCTTGCTTGACCTCACTGCTGCATTTGACACAGTTGATCATTCAATTATGTTAAAAAGACTCTGTAACATGGTTGGTCTCACTGGAACTGTTTTTAGCTTGCTGAAATCCTATTTAACAAATAGAACGTTTTTTGTTAGCTCCAATGAAACATCTTCCTCAGTCCTTCCATTGACCTGTGGTATACCACAAGGATCCATTTTAGGCCCCACTCTGTTTAATCTTTATATGCTCCCATTAGGAAATATCATCAGGAGACATGGCATTAAATTCCATAGTTACGCTGATGACACCCAGCTTTATGTTGCCGTGTCTCCTGATGAACCTACTGCAACAAACAAACTTTTAAATTGCATTAATGATATTAAAGACTGGATGGCAGCAATTTTTTTAAAGCTTAACAAAGACAAAACAGAGATAATGATCATTGGCCCCGAAGCTGACAGAGAGAGAGCCTGAGCACTGAGATGTCAAAACTTTGGCCATCTTATTATTCCTACAGGGTATCTGATGACTGGCAGTGCATAACTGCAGTCAGCGATCCAGGTGTGTGGCATTGAGTCATAGGCTTTCTTGTAATCAATCCAGGCTGTGCACAGGTTGGGATGTTGTGACCTGCAGTCTTGTGCAAATGTTCTGTCAACCAGGAGTTGGTGTTTGGCTCCTCTGGAATCTCTACCAATGCCCTTCTGTGTGTTGTTCATGAATTGATCAACTAGTCTATGTATTTTGGTTGCAATGATACCTGACATGAGCTTCCAAGTTGTGGAGAGACAGGTTATTAGCCGGTAGTTGGATGGGACTGCACCCTTTGAGGGATCCTTCTGGATCAGGATCGTTCGCCCTTCGGGCTCCAGTGTACTGCTTTAGGCGGCTGCTCAAGGCCAGGAGCCTTTGTGTGGCAGTTTCCAGTGCTTTAGGTATAGGCATCTGGCTGTATCTCTTTGGGCTTCTGTAAACTGACTCACTTCCCTCTGAGCTGCCTTGATTTTAGCCTCCAATCGTTGTTTCCATTGTGGGCATTGTTTTCTCCCATGGTTGCTCTTATAGTCAAGCATTTCAAGGATCACTGCTGCAGTCCATTGGTTTCTGTGATTGTTGGGGTAGGAATTGCCCTCAATGCTTCATTCACAGTTTCCAGGAGACTTTCAGGTGGTACTTCATTTAACCGTTGTAGTTGGTGTCAGGGTTGCCTGGTGTTCATTCTAGACATGATCTCGTCTTTCAGGTCAGTTGCTGCCTTGCTCAGTGTACCAATGGTATAGCCTCCTCTTTGGCCTGGTGTTGTGGCTCTCCTGTAGTGTATTTGTGTTGAATCTCATCAATCTCAAGTTGTGATAGTAGTTGTCATTTGTGGATGTTAGAACATTGAGCAACTAGTTGTTTGGCAGTTAGTCTTGATTGTGAGTGTCAAAGCTTTCATTCCATCCATATGAACTCTCTGATTTTGTTGTGTTGTGTGTCTCCAGTCTGTCAGGTTGTCTGATCACAGAGGAAGGCTGTGCTTCTCTGGCTTCAGCTCTGAACTCCAATCCCTCCCATCTGAGAGAGCTGGACCTGAGCTACAATCATCCAGGAGAGGCTGGAATTAAGTTGCTTTCTGCTGCACTGGAGGATCCAGACTGGAGACTGGACACTCTCAGGTATGGAGAGACCTGCTTCTGACACTCATGTGACAGAGGAGGGGGAGCTTCAGATCTAATATTTGCCTTTTACTCAGCTCTGTGCCTGGATCCTTTCAGATTCTCAGAAGTAGTATCAGCAATCTTTACTTCTCTTAAATCAATTTCTGTCTTTTTCCTTTTTTGTATTTCCAACATGCAATGAGGAAGAAACAAAAACGCTTCATTCACAGACTTTTCAGCACAGAAAAACTACTGAAATGTTAAGAAGCTGACACAGTCTTATCATGTTTGATTGATCATTGTGTTCATCAGATAAACAACTCTAGGCGTTTATTGACTCAAGTCAGAAGTGTGGTTTACATGCTGTCCCAGCACAATAAGAGCTGCAGTCTCCCTTAATGGTTTCCTCTTCCTGTTGCTAATTGAAAAGAGCCTTCAAACTGCTGGACTATTAGTTAGGACAGAACTTTACAATATATGTGTCCAGATATTGAACTGATTTTGAACAGTTCCTTCTTCGGGGTAGAACAAAAACATAATGAGAGCTATGTAATTTAAATTTTTTTGAATTCTGAAAGAGGCTGTACTGCTCTGAATCCCCTCCTCCTCTTTTCAGGGTGGAGCCTGCTGGAGCCCAGTGGTTGACTCCGGGTCTGAAGAAGTGTAAGTTTGATTTTCATTTGATTCTTAACAACAAAGAAGCACACATTCAAACATCTTCAAATAGTCTAATCAGTCATTTATGAGTCCTGAAAGTATCCATTATTGAACAGATGATGGATCAATAACTGCATCTGGATTGTGTTTGTTTCTCCATCAGATTCCTGTCGCCTCACAATCGACATAAACACAGTGAACAGAAACCTCAAACTGTCTGACAAAAACAGGAAGGTGACCTTTGAGGAGGAGCTTCAGTCATATCCTGATCATCCAGACAGATTTGATCAGTGGTATCAGCTGCTGTGCAGAGATGGTCTGACTGGTCGCTGTTACTGGGAGGTTGAGTGGAGAGGCCAAGTTACAATATCAGTGAGTTACAGAGGAATCAGAAGGGAAGGAGTTAGGAGTGACTGTTTCTTTGGGGAGAACAATCAGTCCTGGAGTCTGTTCTACTCTGATTCTGATGGTTTCTATGTCTGGCACGATGACAAAAAGACACAAATCTTCCCTTCCTCTTCTTCCTCCTCTTCCTCCCTCAGAGCAGCAGTGTATGTAGACTGTCCTGCTGGAACTCTGTCCTTCTTCAGAGTTTCCAGTGACTCACTGATCCATCTTCACACCTTCAACACCACATTCACTGAACCTCTTTACCCTGGATTTGGGCTCTGGTCTGATTCCTCAATGGTTCTGAGTTAAGTTCAGTCTTAATGTTCTGGTTCTTTTAGAGGAAACCAGAAAATCACGTTTCTCTTTGTTTTGTTATTTTTGCACACAAAAGGCAATTATATGATTACAAACTAGACATAGACTTTAATACCAAATCCAAACTCTTCCTCTAACCCTCCAGCTTCTAGCTACCCCTCCAATTGTAGGGGGATTTAAAGGGGTAAAAGGGGACAAAGCAATATTTTAATCTGTCAAACAAACACAAAAGCCGAGAGCTTCTTGTTTTGGAGAGTTATATTTTGACAAATGCAACTTTTTTGTGTGGGGCTGTATTGTAAAAGAGAAGAGAGAGAAAAAGTGTATAAAAGAGAAAAAGTTGTGTAAAATGTCAGTCTTTGTAAAACAAGGATTTGTTGTGATGCTCCAAACAAGCGACATTTCTGTCTCTCACAGTCCTGTAACTTTTTTAACTGTTTAACAGCGGAGGTGAATGAAGCATTGTCACTTTTCCACATCAGCCTTCATGAACGAGTGATTTAGCTGAACAGGCACGATAGGAAAAAAAGTTTGTTTGACACGTTGTAATTAAAATGTTGTAATAATGACTGTATTTTGAAGCTGTTTCTGTGAGATGACAGTTGGAGCAATATGAGCTTGTGTCTATGGATGGAATGTGAGTGCATGAATTTAATCTGCGAGCTGTTTCACATGTATGACTAAAAAATACTTTCTGTTAGGCCAAATGTAAATATAAAATGTGAACACGTTTTGAAATTAATACCACAGCTGATTGCCACTCCATTTACTGAGGGTGAAAAAAAATTTATGATGCTGTCTAACTGAGGGAAATTTATATTGCTATAATTTTCAAATTATAAAAAAGTAAAAATATTTAATTTTATATGCAATAAAAGTAGCATCACAGAATGACCTTACATAAGTTACTCAGGTTTTGTGTCATAATGTTAAAACAGATGAATAAACCAAAAACGTGTTTGTTTGTTTTTTTTTTTATGTTAATAGCTGTGAACTTCTTAGAATAGATAGAATAGATTGATGTTGTTTTGTTCTGGCGTATCCATAACTATTTCTATATGTATGATATACCACAAAAGTAGTACTTTATGTTTCAAAGAAGCATAGTTCTAATACTATTTAAGCTATTTCCCTTCTGAAATATTGTTATGAAAGCACTTTTTTGAGTTAAGTGTGTTTAAAAAGCTATTTGACCTGCTGTTTGTGAACTAAATAAAATTTCTGATCTAATGGAAAGGATTTGTATTTCTTTGTGCTAGAGGTGGTGATGGCTCAGGTGTTCATGAGAAAATTTTGAATTAATACTTTATTTCATAAACGTTCCTGACCCTTGACCTCTGCTGTTGTATTCTATCTGTCTCTATTTATATACCTCCTATGCACAGTATATATATATATTAGGGCTGTCAATGTTAACATGTTAATACACGGGATTAATAAAGAAAAATAAATTATTAATGTGTAATAACACTGATAAATTACACTTTGCAAAGTAATAGTCTTTTGTTTCAGGTTTCCACAGCATTCATTAATTGCTTACAAAAGAAATAAATATTCAATCTATTTTTAGTACTTTGTTCTTCTTCTTTTTTTTTAAATTTAGATGACATTTTTACAAAAAAGGGAACTAGTTTATACACGGTTCAGTGCATTGTCTGGTTTCCATGACAATGGGTTGCTGAGATGACACCGACTTAGACTGCAGCGGTAAAATAAAGTGTTATTATATGCTGATTTTCGCGATAGGTGAAATAAACGGAGAGTTCACCTCCTACAGCTTGTTTTTGTCCAAAGGATGAAGCGAAAGTTTGTTTTAAAGAAGCCTGCACAATGATATAGAACATTTGGACTATATGACCATAACGTCTTTTTAAGGTGTGCATCGACACACAGGATCCAATCAGAATCAAGTATTCACCCGTTGTGTTTCTGCACACTTAAAGTGCAGAAACAGATCTCCATCCAGTAGATGAAGCAGAGATATAAGTTTTAGTCTCTAAAAATGTTGGAGGCCTCAATTATTTCTTCTTATACTTATAACTCCTGTCAAAGTATTTGTTTCACACCAACAAGAACACAGAGGTCAAACTCAGATAATAACAAGCCATCAAAGTATGTCAGCTGAGTTTCATCCTGCCATATTTTTTCTAAGGGAAAATGAAAACAGGTCTTTTGAAGCAGATCTGAAGGTAGTGTTCCAGAACAGAGCAGCTGAAGAACTTGTTCACTTTCTTTGAGCTGGAATCAGACCTGAAACTTTTGGATCCACTCAAAGTTCATCATGAAAACAATATGTGACAACTGCAAACAACAAACTGGTTGGCTGGTGGAGGAGCAAAGAAAATGAGTAACGAATTAAAAGAACTGGTTTTAAATTTTAAATTAAGTCCTTCTTGAGGTATTCTTTCGCTTGGTTCATTACACCATTATTAGATTATTAGATTAAAATCCTGTGCTAACAACATTACTATAACAAAGGCACTGAGACATGTGGATCCACATGCAAAGGTTTAATGACGTGAGTAAAAAACAAGCACAAGGCAGAGCTGAGTCATAATCCAGGCAAGAGTCAAACACATGGAGCGAGGCTGGCAGACGAGTAAGCAGGCAAGGGTCAGAACACAGAGAAACAGCCAAGAAATAACGCTCAGACTGTATACAAAGCAAAAACAAGACTTCGCACTGAGTTCTGCTTGGTGCCAGACTGAATAGTCTCTGAGATGATTGTCTGATGTGGAACAGCTGGTGAACTTGGGAGCAGGGAGCAAAGGCTGATGGGAGAGTGAGGAAGATGTCAGGAGAATGTCAATACTCAGGCGATGGCTCCTTCTGGTGGTCGACAGTAGAGGAGGATTGTTGAACTGTGACAATTATTGATATGTGGGATAAAATTGAGCTCTGAGTCAAAATCACTCCCAGATTTCTCATTGACTGGGAAATTTTAAAATTCTGAAGTGTAGGTTAAATTAACTCTCTCTTGCATTCAGGTCCGATAACAAAAACTTCAGTTTTGTCCGGGTTGAGCTGCAAGAAGTTCTCTGTCAGCCAAGACTTTATGTCAAAAATACAATAAAAAGGACATTAATAGGGTCACAGCAATGGAAAGCTGAGTATCATTAGCATAGCTATGAGTGTTAAGAACAGGACCTGAGAGGCCCACCAGACTTTGAAGTCTTACTTAAAAAAATAAGGTGATCTATTGTATCAAATGAAGCACTAAGATCCAGTAGCAGCAACACCGTCAGCTTCTGCTAGTCAAAATTAATTTGAAGGTCAGTCAAAATCTTTAAAAGTGCTGGGGTATGTCCTGATTGATAATTTTTCAGAGTAAACTGTAGTGAGGGCACTTGGGTAGGAACTGATGTGGTGGCGAACAGCAAGAAAGGGGGAAGCTTTAAGAGAACGGACTTGTATGCAGCCGGAGGGCATGAGCTACTGTTATGAGTGAATAAAGCTACTGTTAAAAAGATACGAGAGACTCCACAATCCTTGGTCACGGCATACGGTAATACTACATGGTGTCAGAAGTGAAGAAGCCCGTCTCAGGGAAGATCAGAAGACGACGTCTGCAAAAAATCCGCGGTTTTGTAGCGCTAGCCGGGAGAAGCTAACCAAGGCTAAGCTAACGGCGCGAACTAAGTGAGTCCGGAGAGCGGAAAAAGAAGATGGATTCCCTGTTTTCGATCAACCCACCTGAAAATTTTAACTTCGGTGACTACTCCTCATGGCCCAATTGGATCCGCCGTTTCGAAAGGTTTCGTATTGCAGCAGGACTGGATGCCAAGGACGAAAGGTACCAAGTTAACTCCTTAATGTACGCAATGGGCGATAAAGCAGATGATATTCTGAGCACGCTCGGGTTGAGTAACGACGAACAGAAAAAATACAAGAGTGTAAAAGAAGCCTTTGATAAACACTTTATTGGAAAACAAAATGTCATTTATGAGAGAGCACGTTTTAACAAAAGAAGCCAAGAACCAGGGGAGTCAGCTGAGTCCTTCATAGCTGCAGTCTACAAGTTAGCAGAAAACTGCCAGTACGGGCCACTGCAGGATGAAATGATAAGAGATAGGCTGGTGGTGGGAACGCAGTACCAAACTCTATCAGAAAAGCTGCAGATGGATAGTGGATTAACACTGGAAAAGGCAGTGCAACAAATAAGACAGCATGAAGAGATAAAGAAACAACAGCACGTTGTGAGAGAAACAAATATCAAGGACGTGAAGGAAGCAAACGTGGATGCTTTAAAGTTTAAGAAAAAGACATTTAAAGAATATCAGGCACGAAAAACGTTCAACAGAAACAGTCAGAGTGAAAATCAAAAAGCATTCAAAAACTGCGGCCGCTGTGGCAAGTCACCTGCACACCCCAAAAGCACATGTGGAGCACGTGACGCCATATGCAGGAAATGTCAGAAAAAGGGACATTTTGCAGCGGTGTGCAGATCGAGCAGAATCGGAGCAGTCGTTGAAGATGATGACAACACACTGTTTCTGGGAGCAGTTTCGGCTGGAACACATCCCAATAATTGGAAAAAAACTGTTGAAGTGAATGGCAAAAATGTAATTTTCAAACTGGATACAGGAGCGGATGTGACTGTAATACCAGCTGCCACCTACTCAAAAGATCTACACGGCCAGCTCGCCAAAGCAGAAAAAGCCCTGTGTGGTCCTGGTGGAGAAGCCCTGAAAGTAAAAGGTCAGTTTGACGCAGTGATGAAATACAAAGACAGAACAACAACACAGCCAGTGTATGTCATACAGAGACTGTCCACCCCTCTGCTGGGCTTTCCAGCCATCTCAGCATTAGGTCTGCTTCACCTCGTAGACAGCGTTAAAGAACTTGAGGATGACATGAAAAAATCGTACCCCAAAGTGTTCACAGGACTGGGACTCTTAAAGGGGGAGTACAAGATAAAACTCAAAGAAGGTGCCAAACCCTATGCATTGTCGCTGCCTCGACGAGTTCCACTGCCCTTATATGACAAAGTGAAAGCAGAGTTGGAGAGAATGGAGAAAATGGGAGTGATCGAAGCTATTGAGGAACCAACAGAGTGGTGCGCTGGGATGGTGGTTGCCCCTAAACCGAATGAAAAGGTCAGGATCTGTTCAGACATGACTCACCTAAACGAATATGTTTGCAGAGAGCGCCACATACTGCCAGCTGTGGATGAGACGTTGGCCAAGTTCGCAGGAGCAACAGTCTTCACAAAACTGGATGCTACAGCGGGGTTTTGGCAAGTACCTCTACACCCTGAGTCAGTCCCTTTAACCACATTCATCACCCCGTTTGGACGGTACTGTTACAAGAGATTGCCGTTCGGAATATCATCCGCACCTGAACACTTTCAAAAGAGACTGACCCAAATGCTGTCAGGTCTGGACGGAACTGTGTGTCACGCAGATGACATACTAGTGTTCGGGTCCACTCGGGAACAGCACGATCAAAGACTGCACCGGGTGTTGGAGCGTCTTCAGCAGGAAGGGTTGACTCTCAACAATGATAAGTGCCAGTTTGCAGTGGAAAAAGTCATGTTTCTTGGTCACATTGTCTCAGCACAGGGGATTGAAGCAGACCCAGGGAAAATCCGAGCGATCAAGGAGATGCCTACACCAAAAGATGCTGCTGATGTGAAAAGATTTGTGGGAATGGTGAACTATGTTGGAAAGTTCTCCCCACGTGTCGCTGAACTCACACAGCCGTTAAGAGAGCTCCTCAAGGCAGACACCAACTGGGAGTGGGGAACAGCACAACAGCGTGCATTTGATGAGCTACGCAAGGAACTGAGCTCACCAGCAGTTCTCGCCCAGTATTGCCTAAACAGAGAGACCAAAATTGCAGCAGATGCATCCTCTTTTGGATTAGGAGGAGTCTTGTCCCAGAAGCAACCAACGGGTGAATGGCGTCCTGTGGCCTTCATTTCACGCAGCATGACAAATGCAGAGCGCAGATATGCACAAATCGAAAAGGAGGCACTCGCTCTGACCTGGGCTTGTGAGCGGTTTCAGTCTTACCTGGTAGGGATGGACTTTTTGATCCAAACTGATCATAAGCCTCTGATTTCCTTACTTGGCAGCAGAGCTCTTGATGACTTACCAGCTCGTATTCTGAGATTTAGGTTGCGACTACTCCGTTTCACATACAGAATCGAGCACGTTCCAGGAAAGAATTTAATTACTGCAGATACATTGTCCAGAGCACCCATCCAAGCTCCGCCCACAATCCAGGATAAGCAGTTGGAAGAAGATGTTTGTGTCTCTGTTAACCAGATTTTGCAGCAGTTACCAGCATCTGAAAGCAAACTAGCACAAATCAGAAAGGCGCAGGAAATGGACATTACATGCCAGAAACTGAAAAACTTAGTACAAACAGGATGGCCTACCAGCAGGAAAGCACTTCCACCTGAGCTTCAAGTGTATTGGCAGTACCATCAAGACCTGCTCATTGCAGATGGATTATTAATGAAAAGTGAAAGACTTGTCATTCCAGTCAACATGCAGGAGGAAATGCTGAAAATGGTGCATGAAGGTCACCAAGGTATGACAAAATGCATTGCCAGAGCACAACAGTCCATTTGGTGGCCAGGTTTGACCAAGCAAATCAAATCCAAAGTTGAAAACTGCACAGTGTGCGCACGGGAGGTTCATGTTGCACCGGAGCCTCTCATGACAACACAACTCCCTAGCAGGCCATGGCAGCGCGTAGCAGCTGATCTCTTCCAGTGGAATCGTGCCATGTACCTGTTAGTTGTGGATTATTTTTCCCGATACATCGAAGTTGCAAACCTTACCTCTACTACTGCAGTCCCAGTAGTAAACAAACTAAAGGCCATTTTTGCGCGGCACGGAGTTCCTGAAACCCTTGTAACAGATAACGGACCTCAGTTTTCAGCAGCTGAATTTGCAGCATTTGCAAAAGACTATGATTTCAGCCACGTGACCACGAGTCCCCACTACCCTCAAAGCAACGGGGAAGCAGAGAGGGCTGTGAAGACTATCAAGGCTCTTCTGAAGAAGGGGGAAGATCCGCACAAGGCTCTCATGGCATACAGAGCCACACCATTGGCGCATGGCTCCTCACCTGCACAGCTGCTGATGGGTCGTAACATCAGGACACCATTGCCCGTCAGTGAAGAGAAACTTCAACCAAAGTGGCCGAATCTTCTACATTTCCGGAGCAAGGACCAGGACCAGAAACAGAAACAAGCCTCCTGGTTCAACAAAAGACACAAAGCTCAAACAAAACAAGAGCTCAGAGCGGGGCAACAGGTCTGGGTGAAGAACACCAACAGCCCGGGAACAGTTAGCAGTTCAGCCAACACCCCACGTTCCTATGTCATCGACATGCCATCTGGACGCTTTAGGAGGAACAGATCTCACATCAGAGTGATTCCTGAGGGCCCAACGGTTACACGATCGGGGCGGGTTGTTCGCACCCCGCAGAGACTGGACTTATAAAAACTGTTCATCTTAGGAAACTGTGGTTCACAGGGCACAATAATCCCTGCACAGTTTTGGGGACACAGATTGTCACCCTTAGACATGTTAATTTCTGTTGTACTGAAAAAAAAAAAAAAGGAGATGTAAAAGAAGGCAAAATAGATTGTTAAGTATTGTTAAAAAGTTTTATAATGTTTACCAAAGAAAGATTGTGCAGCATTGTTGAAAACTGCTGTAATGTTTATTGAAGAAATTGTTTACTATTAATGAATCCAAGCTTCAATAGTTTACAGTTAAACTGTTCTGTGATGAATAAAAAGAAACAGACTCTTAGCTAAAAGGAGGGAGATGTAGTGAGGGCACTTGGGTAGGAACTGATGTGGTGGCGAACAGCAAGAAAGGGGGAAGCTTTAAGAGAACGGACTTGTATGCAGCCGGAGGGCATGAGCTACTGTTATGAGTGAATAAAGCTACTGTTAAAAAGATACGAGAGACTCCACAATCCTTGGTCACGGCATACGGTAATACTACATAAACTATATCCGTTAATATGATCATATATTACCTTTATAATATATATTACCTTTGGAACACTAAAAAACAAATTATTTATGAAATTTGAGTCATTTTGTGGACTCTTTTTATACCCTGAAGTAAAACAGCTTAATTTGTGAGGCACCGATGTCATCCTAGAGCCGGTGTCCCTCAGCGTGCCTGAGCGTGTCCGTGCATGCAAACAAACAACCTCCGAACTTTGGATGTGGATATTTTGGAACTTTGCAACAACAACAAAAAATGAAAGTCAGAGTTGATCAAGTTTTGGGGCAGTTTTGTGTCTTTTTATTAATTTGATGTTTTGTGACAAAGCTCAAAGGTCAAACAGAAAAGTTTTCTGTTGTAGAAACTAAAAAGATAAATGGTTCAATGATGAAGAACTCGACCAAACACTAGCAATAATTGGATTAGTGTCCGGGATTTTTTTAACAATCTTTTTTACTCACCTTCTTAAGAGTGTATGGAGTAAATGCAGTAAGTCATGTGACATACAGACACAGACTGTATAGGCCCATTTGTAGATGACTGCTCTGTCCTTTTTAGCTCACTTGCTCCGTGCTAAAGAGAGTCCAGCTATAGAGGGATTTTGTTTAGTGAGGCTGCTGTTGTTCCAAATGTAGATTTACATTTGCAAAAAAAAAAAAAAAAACGATAAAGTTTAGGACAAAAGCAGAGCTGTCAGGTAATGTCAGCACCATGTTTTGAAAAACCAGACATGATATAGCAACACGTGTACTGATACCAACTGTCAAACACGGTGGAGGAAGTGAAATGGTTTGGCTTCCTTTATAACCCAGACAAAATTCAAAACAGTTACAAAAAATGAGCAGAAAACACATTTGTGGGCCTTAATCGAATATTTGTTTAGTTTTATTTATAAAATATTGTAAATCGCAATATAGAATGGTTGTTTTTATCACACTGAATTTGTTTTCATAAATTCTTGCAGTAAAAAAAGCATCTTTGTTTTATTTTCTTCAAACACCTGCTACTGTCTTTCCTCGGATGAACCTACAACTTCTTCAAAATGATCATAGCTCAGAAAATGTAACAGTACAGTGTCTCTTAATAAGCAGCTCATTCTTCCCAATATTGTGTTGATGAAATAAATGCAGCTGTAATTACTTCCTTACATACTTTAACAGTAAAATCATCTTGAACTGAGAAACAAAGCGTTGATTAATCATGGTTGAATCTTCAATAACAGTCAGTAAATAAAAAAAACAGAATTTACAGTGACGAAAAGACCTGAAGCTTCATCTGTCATGACAGTCTTCCTGTAGTTGTTATCCAAATTGCAGCCACAGATTCTGGTTTATCAGGAAGTTCTCCATAAATTTTAGAGACTGAACCACTGTGTTCCTGTTTTGCTGCTTTACATGATGAGTACAGGGAAGTCCAACCCTCCAGAATTTACATATACAGAAAAAAAGCTCCATTCAGGTGTGTCATGTCAGAGCAGACAGAGCCGGAGGAGACGGTGAAAGTGGCTCAAACTTTCCTCTTTTTCTTCACAGTAAGTCTTTATTTTTTGTTTTCTCCACTCATGATGAAGGCAGTGATGTGGATGTGTGATCTCATCTGTGAGGAAGAAGAGCAGCAGAGAAAGAGCTCAGACTGAAGTTTGTCTTACCGAGTTATTCTGTTCAGAACGGAAAGTGATGCTGAGGGGTATATGGGGGGCTAAATCTAGAAAGAGTTGATGAGGAGAGTAGGGAGGGGGTAGAGATGGGCAGAAGTTTGTTAGTGACAGAGGTGATGATGGACAGACAGCAGCTGATCTCTGATAGAAGCTTGCTGCACAAACACAAAGATACTCAGAATAAAACAGTCAGAGCTCCAGTGAAGGACAAACTTTGAGGCTTGGTGGATTTTTCTTCTCTGCCTGATCACATCAGAAACTGAAACGTATACAGGATTTAAATCAGTTTTAAAGGAGTAAGGCAAGGCAAGTTTATTTGTATAGCACATTTCATGTACAGAGACAATTCAAAGTGCTTTACATAAAACATTAAAAGAAACATCCATCCATTTTCCTGACCACTTCTTACCTTTCGGGTTCGCGGGGTTGCCGGAGCCTATCCCGGCTACTGACGAGCGAAGGCGGGGTTCACCCTGGACAGGTCGCCAGTCTGTCTCAGGGCCTCAAGTACTCTCACAGACACACCTAGGGGCAATTTAGAGTCACCAATTAACCTATGAAGCATGTTTTTGGACGGTGGGAGGAAGCCGGAGTCCCCGGTGAAAACCCACGCATGCACGGGGAGAACATGCAAACTCCACACAGAGGGGTCCCAGCCGGGAGTCGAACCGGGGCCTTCTTGCTGTGAGGCAAGAGCGCTAACCACTGTGCCACCGTGCAGCCCATTAAAAGAAACAATCCAAAGAAATAGTAAAAATGTGATCATTAAAATAAAATTAAAAGAAAGTAAAATTTAAAACAAGCATAGATAGACAGTGCGGACGTAAACTTTTGAATACATATTAATGAAATCGACTAAGAACAGGTGAGTCTTTAACCTGGATTTAAATACACTGAGTGTTTCAGCAGATCTAAGGTTTTCTGGAAGTCTGTTCCAGATCTGTGGAGCATAGAAGCTGAATGCAGCTTCTCCATGTTTAGTTCTGACTCTAGGAACTGATAAAAGACCGGATCCAGATGACCGGAGAGGTCTGGCTGGTACATACTGGGTCAGGAGGTCAGTCATGTATTTTGGTGCTAAACCATTCAAAGCTTTATAAACCAGTAACAGAACTTTAAAGTCTATCCTCTGACAGACAGGTAACCAGTGTAAAGACCTCAGAACTGGACTGATGTGGTCTACTTTCTTGGTCCTTGTGAGAACCCGAGCAGCAGAGTTCTGAATAAGCTGCAGTTTCCTGATGGATTTTTTTGGTAGTCCTGTAAAAACACTGTTACAGTAATCAAGTCGACTAAAGATGAAAGCATGCACTAGTTTCTCCAGGTCCTGCTTAGACATCAGATCTTTAATCCTTGAGATATTTTTGAGATGATAATAGGCTGATTTAGTGACTGCCTTAATGTGTTTATCAAAATTTAAGTCTGTGTCTATCACTACACCCAAGTTTCTGGCCTGGTTGGTAGTTTTTAGTTGAATAGATTGAAGCTCTGTAGTGACGTCTAACCTTTTTTCTTTAGCCCCAAAGACAATAACCTCAGTTTTGTTTTTGTTTAATTGAAGTAAGTTGTGGATTAATCCAGGGGAAATGTTATTTATGTCGGGAGAGGATTTTGGGGATACGAGTCGGCTGACTGCAGTTTCCCAATTCATTTTTATTTGAGAGATGTTATAAATAGTGAGTTTTTCCAGGAACTTGCTATTAATAAAACAGAGTTTTCTTTTTCTCAGTTTAAACCCTTAACAATGGAAATCATTAAATTTCAAACACCGGGAAGTCGTGTCGACTCATCTACCGTTCTGTGCATGTGACAAATGTTAGCTTGGTTGTCATCAACACTGCTTCCTTGTGCAGAGACCTGAGTTTGAATCTTTCTGTTTTACCGCTGCAGTTGTGTTGCTTTTCTTGTGGAAATTGAGCTTGGAGTCGACATATGCTTGCAGGAACTAATCCATTTCCGTTGCCGGAAGTATGAAACTCAGATGTTTGCTCCCGTTGCCATGGTGAATCGTGCTGTCTTTGCTCCATTGATCAGGGCTTTAAATGATTGCGATGCTTGCACCTGATTCTGGTTCCAACAACTTCAAGTTGATTGAATCAAACATTTTCAGCTGTTCTGAAACCAAAAACTCTAAGTTTGAGAAATGAGACCACGAACTCTGAGTTCAAGTTTTAACACTAAATTTGTTGAACCTGCTTCTTGGAACGGACCCCAGCTACTGCTCATCTTTGAAATTTAATCTCAGGATCTTTATAATGTACCAGTCACATGTTAGAGAAAAGAAATTAAAATGTATAGCAGTTCACAATGGTGGTCGAAGGTAATGAGGAGCTTTAGGCAAAGCTCAACTACAACCCTATCACTATAAGGGATATGATGGGTTAAAAAAATGGATGGATGAGACATAATCTACAGAAGCTAAAAAAAAAAAAGCTTAGAAATGGTTTTGAAAATACCAAATTAATATAAAGTATTCCCAAAAATGCAATTTTTCAATTTTTTTGCAAATTTGTACACAAAGTATTCCTTTACTCACACTGTAATCGAGCAGGAAATACACAGAATATTATGAGTATATTTATGGTTAAATTGATTATACTCATACATATAAATTGCATTTACAGAGTAGTGGGCAAATATTTTTTTAATCATTAGTAAATGGCTCAAGATGGCAGGTGAGGATGATGAAAAGTGAAGCATCAAAATACAGAAACATCTATCTACACATGGAGACCAAAAACCTGTAAAGCTGTAAATGTGGAAAAACAAAACAAAAGGAAAGCAGCGAATATTAAAGGACTGAGAAGGGCTCTATATAAAAATAAAACTTAACAAAGCACAGCAAAATGAGCAAGCCTAAAAACTTCACACAGAAGCTCCACCCAGCAGCCAAAACTCAAGGCCTTCCTTACCTGCTGCAGGAATCAGAGATCTAAAATGTCAACATCACCTGTTTCCAGTCTGTGATAACACACAACTGCCATCACACCCACACAATGTTAAAAGAGTTTGCTGTAGTTTCATGTGACTGAAGCTAGCGATCAGCTGATGAGCTAGCGTTAGCTTCAAAACTTACCGGTCTTTCTGTAATATCAAGAGTCGGATAAAGTTAGTCATTGTTAATTCTGTCAGCAATCCTTTTATCCACATGTTTTGCAAACTGCAAACTGTTTTTTGTTAACGACCTCAAAACTTACACCACAGCATAATCACACTGGCAATCAGGAACATTCGCTCTGATCGACAGGTTATGTCTCTTCACTAAATGACTGAATCAGACTCCAGAGCTGATCTGCCTCATTTCTACAACTCAGAGGAGTAATTCACATCTTTCTTTCTTTTCACCTCATTGTTGGATCTCTGTCAGTTTTTCTTGATCTGCTTAATTTTTCCTGAATCTTAGAAATAGGAAGTTGTTTGGAGGGATACGAAATTCTCTAACTTTAGCTCTGTTTTTAGTAATTTTATGAACACTTGAGTGTAAGCAACTTTAACTTGGCAGAAAAGAGCTTGCCCGGCTCTGTGTCTCATCCCCATTGTGGAAAGCTAGCGTTAGCATTAGCATAAGATAGAAGAAGAAAATCAGAATTGCCTTCATCATAATCAAACAAGCAGCATTCAATGAAGTACCTGTAGCCTTCGTCTAACCATAACCAGGTTGTCAGAGAAAAATAATCCCTGACTCGTTTAATATCATCCATGTGATTTTGGGGAAGTAGCTGTGCAGCATTCCTGCAGCAGGACTACTGACATTTATACAATGATTTATGAACCATCAAAGAGGGGAAAATGAATACAACCGGGTAAATTAATTTATAAAATACAATATTGTAAAAATATGGGTTACAATTGGTTAGATTACCTAATATTCTTTATGTAAAATTGGTTTAAACAGCATTCAGCAGTCAGCTTCGTCGATCTAAACCCGTAAACTGGATGTCACTTTACACACTCATCATTTTGTGTAACGTTATGTGAAAAGGGTCTATTGGCTTCATTTCAGTAAGGCACTTTTAATATCTCAGCCACTCTGTCCAGTTCTATATACAGTCAATGGAGGAAACATAAAAGAAGACTGAGAGTAGCTGATCTGTTAGTGAAAGAGGATCAGAGCTGATGATGAGTGTTTCCTCTGCAGATGAAGGTAGAAGGTGTGTGTGAGCTGATCCAGTGGATCCAGTGAATCCAGCAGGATGGATCAGTGTGAGGACACACAGGAGGGAGCCCCTCCCTCTAAAAGCACTCTGTGTGGGGAAGATGAGAGCCAGAGCAAAGCTCAGAGGTGAGATGAACATCTCTAACTGTCCATGACTCTTCTCCATGTCAGAGCTCAGCACTCACATCAACAACCTTCATTCTTCACAGGAACCAACCTGGACCTGAATATGAACCCAACTGTGCGTCCCTCAAGAGAGAGAGGTCAAAGGATTATGGTGTTAACTTTAAAGGCAGAAGTTCAGGAGAACATAAGAGCCAGAGTAATGCTGAAAGGTGAGATGAACACCTCTAACTGTCCAGGACTCTTCTCCATGTCCTAGCTCAGCACTCACATCAGCAACCTTCAGCGGTGGGCAGATTTTACTGTCACAACAGGAGTTTATTGAGTATAAAAGGCTTGTATTTAATGCTAAGCTTTTTTAAATTGATTTTGTTTTGTTTTTGTTTTCTTGAACTGGACG
>NC_050513.1:13688693-13690180 GCF_002922805.2 Oryzias melastigma | reverse complement strand
GACAGCATAAAACATCCAGGTCTAAATAGCAAACTAGAACGGGCGGGCCCGTTCACACACACACTCTGCAGCCACAAACAAACCCGTTAGTCGAGATAGTGTCCACACTTTAACCAGTCAAAATCCACACAACACAACTGCAGCTCACACACTCAACCACACAAATCGACACAAAAAAGCCCCTGATTCCGTCACACATACTATTAGTGCAAAGTTGAGCTAACACCTGTGCTCAGGTGGGTGTTTATGGTTTCCTAATGTGGATAAGGATGGGATGTACAAAGGGGGAGAGCACCCGGCAATTCCCATGCCAAGACCCCCCGCCGGGCAGCAGCAGCCAGGACGTCTCCAATGCCCACCCCGGGGATGCAGAGAGAACCCGCCCGCCGGGCAATCCCACCAAACAACCAGACCAAGGCATGGGGGACCGCCGTAGAGGCCCCCCACACCCGAGAGCAGGAAGGCAGAGGAACACAGAGAGTGCATGCCCTAGCCCAGCCAGAAGAGTAGACCCCCACCACGGCAGGATGGCCAATGCGAGCACCCCAGGTATGGGACAGGGCCCCCCAAGGGGAACTCACCCCCATGCCCCAGACAACCACCCGTCTCCGCCGCGGGAGGTCCAGGGGGGTGCAAGGAAGGGGCGGCCCACCCCTGCCGAGGAGAGGCGCACCCAAGAAAAACTGAGGCCCCAGAGGAGTGATGTAAACGAGGCCCGACCAGGCTCACCCATTGATGGAGTTTTGGAGAGGACTAGTTCTCGAGAGCAAGGACCAGACTCTGCACCACTGAGACCTGGACACCCCCAGGCTCCGATGTAGTTTGATCCCCTGCTAAATCTCGGGGATCCCACTTCTGGCATGGAGAGGAGACCACCGGACCCAGGAGACCGGCACCCAAGAGTCAAGACCACCAGGCCAAGGGACCCCCCCCCCCACCCTGCCAGGGATGGGGTAGGGGACAGAAGGTCAAAGGTCCCACCTTCCTTGTGTAATGCATGCGTGTTTGTTTGCTTGTTAGAGTGTATATTTATGGTGTTAGAGGTGTGTGTGCTAAAGGGGTGCAGTTAAATTATGCAAGAAGGCCTTAAAAGGGCATCTCCTGATTGCTTGCAGAGATGCCCTGTCACCCTCCCACCAGCGGCCCGACATGTCTATGACGCGGTTAAAATTGGCAGGAAGGGCAATGAGAGGACATCAACTGTTTGGTGGCAGTGACGTCCAAGCAAACCCCCACCAAGGGTCCTAAATGTCTAAGGTGCAAATAAAACCAATGGGAGAGCCAAATCCATGCAGCAGGCCACAGGAGGGGGGCCAATGGCAGGTAGTCCACCCCCCGCAGCGTACTCCAATACAACCACCCTCCCCTTCATCCTAATGCATGTTTGTATGAAGAAGAGGATATGTTGGGGTCAGTTGGCAGACTGACCTGACCCCTGATGATGAACCCCCCAAGCGTTGGCCCAAGCTCCCTCAGCCCAGGGGCCC
>NC_050513.1:13664602-13688672 GCF_002922805.2 Oryzias melastigma | reverse complement strand
AAGGAGGGAGGAGCCAAGAAGGAGCCAGTCCCAGGCACAGATCACAGCCCCTGCCCCCTGGAACCTCTCCCGTGGGTGCGCTGGTAAGGGACTAACGGGACCAAGGCAGCCGGACCAGCCGCGGCCCCCACTAATTGAGACCGCAAACTGCCAAGACCCTGTGCCTAATGGGACCCCTACTCCCCACGGACAGTGCCCCCACCGGACGTGGCCAAGCGGCCCACCCACCCAATAAGACCCCGCCCCAAAGGCGGGCGTCTCCCAGATTAACGACGGGCCCCAAGAGGGTTGCCCCACCCCGGCCAAGAGCCAGGGAGGGAGCCCCCAGGTGCAGGCGAGGCGCCCCCGGACGCAGGCAGGTCCCCCCAGGACACGGGTCCAGGACTCTTCTCCATGTCCTAGCTCAGCACTCACATCAGCAACCTTCATTCTTCACAGGAACCAACCTGGACCTGAATATGAACCCAACTGTGAGCCCCTCAGGAGAGAAAGGTCAAAGGATTATGGTGTTAACTTTAAAGGCAGAAGTTCAGGAGAACATAAGAGCCAGAGTAATGCTGAAAGGTAAGATGAACACCTCTAACTGTCCAGAACTCTTCTCCATGTCCTAGCTCAGCACTCACACAAGCAAACTTCATTTTTCACAGGAACCAACCTGGACCTGAATATGAACCCAACTGTGAGTCCATCAGGAGTGACAGGTCAAAGGATTATGGTGTTAACTTCAAAGACATCAGTTCAAGAGTGGAACAGTAAGTGCTTGTCAGAGTTAAAGGAGGCTAGATAATAATTCAGCTGATCAATAGTTTTCAGCTGAAAGACTTGAGGTCTGGTTTAGTTCTTGATCTCTCTGAAAGAGGGGCGTTGCATGCAAATTTGTCCCACAAATCGCATTTGGTGTAAAAGCTACTTAAGGGCAGGGATAACTAGCGTAGTTTAGTCTGTTTAGTTTAGCAATCAACTATTGTTTATATTTAAAACCAACTTGCTGCTTCTGTTCAATTACCGGCATGAAGCTCAATGAGACAACTGTTTAGTGATATTAGGCTATATAAATAAAGTTGAATTGAATTGAATACGTGTCCCTGTATATGTCCTTGTACGCAGCACACACATGTCGCTGCTGTGACGTTAGCAATATGGAACTTTGTAGTTCTTAACAAAATTACTCCAAAACAAAGCCAAAAAGGCACAACTCTTATCTACTATGTAAGAAATAAAGCCAGACTAGATTAAACTGTGTTTTGAGTATATTTCCAAAAGGAGATATTAAGAGAAGAGTTTTTGTTTTATATGAACAATTACTGGCATAAAGCCCAATTAGGATATTTTTTGTATGTTGGGCTATATACATAAATTTGAATTGAATTGAATTCTGCAAACTCTACAGTCAAAGACATCTGTTCCTGCTGCCAAGGTCTTGTTTAGAGGTCATCTCTTTGAGCCATAGGCCAGTCCAGCTGGACGGAGAGCTTTGTCTTGTGTGAGTTAGTTTGATGCTGTCAGATTAGTTTCTAGAAATACTACAAGGCTCTCCAGCACAGGTGCCTGTTATTTGGTGCCCAAATACTCAAAGTTTTATATGCCTTTCACAGTATACAGTAATTGCCAAGCGTTTTTATTAAATTTACTAAGTATGAACATATGAATAACACACAGAGATTTTACGAATTTGTAAAAAAAAAAAAAAAAAACATTTTATTTTACTTTCCAAACATGTCATTTCTGCAAATTCAGCTTCAACAACTTAAAACACATTCAAAGAAAATAAATTATGATTCCATCCCATTTATAATAAATGTTTGAACATAAAAAAATTATATGTGGAAAATTAGGTCTTTCACTGCCAGGAAGCGTGTAATATGTAATATGTGCTTGACCAGCATGTGCGTGGTGTACTGTAATACAACCGCCAGCCAATAGAGGGCGCTGTTGTAAATGGTAAATGGCGTATACTTGTATAGCGTTTTCTACCCTCCTTCGAGGGCCCAAAGCGCTTCACAGTCACAGACCCATTCACCCATTCACACACGCATTCACATACTGGTGGTGGCTCCGCTGCCGAACACTGGCGCCAACCTCCCACCAGAGGCAATTTGGGGTTCAATGTCTTGCCAAAGGACACTTTGACACATGGGCGGGCAAGGCGGGAGTCGTACCCACTAACTTCTGAACAGGAGTCGACCGCCCAACCACTGGACTACGGTGATGTAAGACATGATGGAGTTGGAGATTAAACCGCTTGTTGATCTAAAGAACCGAATCTGTCAGCCCTGTTGTCTGTCCTTTTAAAAAAGTCCGCTAGACAGCAACACAGCACAGCAACAGACAAAGCTACTACGTGTGGGGCAGTCACTCATAAAGATAAGACCACACTTCTCACTTCTTTCACTTATTAGAGCGGAGCTGTTAGCGCTCGCAAATACACAACAACATTGGTTTATAACTTAACAAACGTCATGCTAAGACCAAAAATCATCATTTACATTTAAACGTAAACCTCGGTGCTTCAGAACACACCCAAGTGAAGAAAATCTCTTCTCAGCCGTACAGCACTGGTGCAATTTAGCTTGTTGAGGGTAACCCCTCAAAAAACTACTTCAGATAATCCTACCCTTTAAAATGTCAGGACAGTTGGAGGGGTAGAGGAAGAATTCAGATACAGTCCAATACGCTGGAAATAATAGTGTTTGCATCTTTAGAGAGTCTATTAAAACTTGACATCTCGAGCCACAAGGTCCCCCATTGAAAATGCATTACCTCCTGACTCCAGTTATTTTGTGTCTCAAACCTACCAGCACAGACAGAATGGATCTGATTGTTGATGATTCTCCACAGAGTGGACCAGCAGAGCTCAGAGACTCCCAGTGGTCCGTCTGTCCAGCAGCATCAAACACAGCTGGACTCCATATTTCTGGTCTGTACATGAACAACAACTACTTTTCCATCATTCTGTTCACATTCATCTCCATGCTGCACTTTGTAGACCAGTGGATTGTCATTGTGTCCAACATGGAGCTGATGTTTGGCTCCATGACTTCACTCTGATTGGCTCATTCATCTAGAATTCTGTTGCAGCTGCTGGAGGACAACGTTGTTACTTTTGTGAAGAAGGAGCTGAAGAAGATCCAGAAGATTCTGAGTCAGAGGGAGGATGAGGAGGAGCTGGAGGATGAAGATGAAGAACAGAGGAGCAGCAGAGAGTCACTGATGAAGATCACAGAGAACTTCCTGAGGAGAATGAAGCTGGAGGAGCTGGCTGATCAACTGCAGAGCAGTAAGAGGATTTCTCTGAAGGTTTCTCCTGCTGATGTGTCAACACATGGAACAACATGGATTAAAATCCTCAGGGCTGCAGAATCAGAATCAATTTATTTGCCATTTGTAATAGTTAAATAACATTGGAGCAACAACTGCAGGGCTCCCCACACAGACAAAAAAAAAACACACACACAAAGACACAGATTAAAAGCATAAATAGATAAATTAGAAGCACTTAATACGACCAAATATTTAAAGAGCATATAATAGTAGTAGATAAGATAAGATAAGATAAGATAGTCCTTTATTCTTCCCACAGTGGGGAAATTTCAGCATTACAGCAGTATTGTAAATAGAAAAATTAGAACAATTTACATATTTACAAGAGAGCAAACTAATTGTGCCGAGATAAAAAATACAAAAAAGAAAAATGAAAAAGGAAGCATTTGCACTGTGGATATGATTTATGTTACAGAAATTGCACAACATATTTTTAAAGTAGCTTGGATTGAGTATAAGATAAAGTGACTAAAGTGACTAAACAGATCAAACGGATAACTAGGAGCAGCTCCAGTTGTACAGTCTCACTGCAGCAGGTAGGAATGACCTGCAATGTCGCTCTTTCAGACACCTGGAGCGGATCAGTCTGTGGCTGAAAGAGCTGCTTAGAGCAAGAACTGTGTCACTATTTCCCTCTCCATAATGCAGTGCTCCAATTCAAAAAATACACACAAAAAAGGAATAGATAAAAAGTGAGTAAAAAAAAGAAAGAATAAGTTAAGAGGTAACGATGTAACCGGAGCTGCTGTAACAGGCTGCCACTTGGGCATTGCCAGTGTTACACTGCATAGATAAATCACCTGGTTATTAGTCAATCGTAGGAATTAAAGTAAGTAGTACAATACTCATCTTTTTGCTTCATTTAAAGACCTCACAGCCTGAGGAAAGAAACTTCTGGCATGACACGATATTGCACATTCAATGGTGCGATATCTTCTACCAGATGGTAGAAGGTCAAACATCCCGGTGGCAGGATGACCAAAGAGATCCTTTCTGATCCGAGTTGCACTCGTTAAAAGTCTGGATTTATAAGTAGTTTCCAAGAATGGAAGGTGTCATCCGATAGTCCTGCTGGCAGAGGGAACCATGCTGCTTAGAGATCTTCTTTATTTCACAGTGGGATTACCAAATCACACAGTGATAGAACTGGAGAGAACATTCATTGATAAAAATGTAAAATAATGGTTCTGTTCTGAGTGAATTCCCATAGTCTCCGTGAAAAGAAAAGACGCTGGCGAGCTTTCTTAACAATAAAACTGGTATTTGAATGCCAACTGAGGTCATTGGAAAGGGTCACTCTCAAAAATTTATATTTTTCATAGACTTGTACCTCTGAATTATGAATGACAGCAGGTTGTTTGTTCCTCCTTTGGCTGAAGTCAATGATCAGTTCAGCAGTCTTTGAAGTGTTCAACACAATATTGTTCTCTTGACTCCAACGAACAATATTTTCTACTTCAGCTTGATAATGTGATTTGTCGTTGGAGCTGATCAGATCAATGATAGTGGTGTCGTCATAATATTTAACAAGCATATTTTTAGAAGAAGTTGCAACACAGTCAGGGGTATACAAGATAAAAAGCAGAGGCCTTTAAATACAACCTTGTGGGGCACCAGTACTCACATAAAGTTAATCAGAAACACAATCATTGATTTTGACTTTTTGTGGTCTGCAAGTTAGACAGTTTGACACTAGAATCCCTGGAACTTGCAGCTTCTGCTGCAATGCCCCCCCCTTCTCAAAGTAGTATTGTGGTGATCACCTTAATGACTGAACCTTCAAGTTGCAAATTAGATCTAGGTTGTACGACAGCACACAGTTCTGCTCCCTCCCCCATCCACATACCCAAGAGAAACAGGTTTTGAGGACCAGGTAGCCCTCGCCGACAAGGCCAAGTCTACAAGAAAGACTTTTCTCCATATGTTTTGTGGCACCACCAGCTGTCTCCAACATGCTGATTGCCTCTTTTGAATTGGGAAAATTTTCCTTTTACTGTAAAGATAAAGGCATCTCATCATTCTCTTCTTCAACAATTAATAGTTTTTTAGTCTACTTATGTGTAAGTATCATGTGGAGAGGATGTTCTGGCTGCAAATCCATGTACTGTCATATCCTTATCATAGGAGGAATCTGAGAAGATGAACTCTGATTCCACAACTGTCACAAACAGGCAGACAGCTGGTTCCACGTGCAGCAGGTTTATTAATAGTCCACAGAGTAAGCAGGGTCAGACAGGCAGAGGTCATACACGGGCATGGGATCACCCGAGACGAGCGAGGAGAGGAGTCAGAGTCCAGGCGAGGGTCAGGGGCAGGCGGCAGGCAATCAGAGTAGCAGGGTCGGAGGCAGAAGATCGGGTCAGGAGTAAACGCTCAGAGATGCAGGCAGGGTGGCACAAACAAAGCTTCGCGGGGAGTGTAGTGTGGAGCCAGACTATGAGCTGAGGAGGTGATGAGGTGATGGGGAACAGCTGAGCTGATGAGTCCAGGTGGTGGCAGGTGGTGAGCTCAGAACTCTGGTGAGCGCTCCCTCTGGTGACCGGAGACGGTGGTAGCAGGTTGCTCCATGACAACAACAAAAGAATCGTCTTCACTGCTCCCAGAGTCCACATCGAGGATTACTTAAGATAGAGCTAAAGGTTTCAGAGGAGTGCGAGTCTTGCTACTACTGGGATGTTTGTCTTTTTGACTTGAAGAAGTGTCTATGTTTATAAGTCATAAACATACACTGTTTTACCAAAAGTATCGGCTCACCCATCCAAATGGTCAGAATCAGGAATTCTAATCACAACAAATCCAGTCTTGAAATGTCCTAAATATTCCATAGTCAGTTATATCAGAACAAAATGGTAGTTTGGGAACAACTCAGCCACTAAGTGGTAGACCACGTAAACTGATGGAGAGGGGTCCGTGGATGAAAGTCCAAAGAGGTCAAAGACTTTCTGCAGTCAGAGCTGCAACCTTCATGTGACCTTCAGATCAGCATGAGTACAGTACGCAGAAAGCTTCATGGAATGGGTTTCCATGGCAGCAGCTGCATCCAGCCACACATCAACAAGTACAATGTAAAGCGTGGATGCAGTGGAGTAAAGCACGCCTTCACTGGACTCGAGAGCAGTGGAGACGTCGTCTCTGGAGAGAGGAATCACACTTTTCCATCTGGAAATCTGATGGACCCGTCTGGGTTTGGAGGTTGCAGGCGAACATTTCAGACTGCATTGGTGGAGGAGGAAAGATGGTGTGGGCTTGTTTTTCAGAACCTTTAGTTCCAGTGAAAGGAATTTTCAATGCTAAAACATTTTGGATAATGCTTCCAACCTTGTAGGATCAGTTTGGAGCGGCCCCTTCCACTTCCAACATAACTGTTCACCAGAGCACAAAGCAAGGTCCATAAAGACATGGAGGACAGAGTCTGAACTGAACGCCATAGAACACCTTTGAGATGAATTAGAGCAGTCATTGGGAGACCGTTCTGGACCGGATCGTTTCTGAACTTCTCCTGATCCATGGATGGCGAGCCTACCCAGAGAGCGCGATAACCCAGGACTGCCGTAGAGCATCACGTGGTCCTTTTCCTTTTCTTCACTACTATAAAATCTCTGCCAAGGTTGCGGTAGGAGTTTGGACACTAACTGTGGATCCAATACATTCTAAAGGAGCACTACCAAAAACTGGATACGTCTGCTAACACACTTTAAAGAGTTTTGCCAAGAAGTTGGACATTTAGAAAAACAGCTCTTTATCTGCTTTGCATTTTGAATTGTCTTTTTGTTTGATGTCTGATATTTTGTAACTTTAACGGATACCTTTGGTGTAAATTTAAAGTGACAAAACTGATTTAAAAAGTGAATGGGGTAAATACAGAGAACTCAAAAGAAAACTTAAGACTAAAATTAAGTTAAATAGATTTAGTTCTGCAACTAAAGTCCCTTTAAACTAAATGACCGGTCATCTTTAAGTAAAATAGATTGAAACTGAAAATAGCTTGAACAAAACCTTTTATTTGAACTTTAACAGGAAAGTAAAACATAAAAGGGTGTTGAAGAGGTGTCTTAACATTACATAAGAACCAAATTTGTATGTTTATTGTTGTTTGTCAATGTTCAGTAAATTGCCGGCTTTCCATTCTATCTTTGTATTGACTCTTGGCTCCTTTATTCATTACACACCACTCCGTACGAACCTATATCTGGTCCAATAGCTTGACTACCTCTGCCTAATAGCATTGGTGTTACACAGGGCTTCGGTTTGGCCCTGGGTCTCATGGTTTTAAATGGAGCAACAGAGTCCAAAATGTTCAGGCAGGAGGAGTGAAACCAAGAGCAGAGTTCCTCAGCAGACGAGCCAGAGGGCACAGAGAGGCGGTCAAAGGCGACAGTGAAGTAGGTGGCAGTGAGAGAGTTAAAAACTCTACGGCGCTGAACAGGCACGCCAGATTTAAAAGGAACACAAGGCAAACCAGCATCAAACAGAACAGAGAAATGATCAGTAAAAACACTATCAAAAAGGTCCATGTTAGAGACAGACACGCCACATGAAAGAACGAGGTCCAGCGTGTGACCCTATTCATGAGTGGATTCAGACACACACCTCACAAAGTTAAAAGAGTCAATGATAGATACAAACTCTTTAACCAGAGCTTTGTCTGGACAGCACACATGAATGTTCATGTCCCCCATAATCAATACACGATCATATTGTGGCATGAGTTCAGCCAGGAAATCAGAAAAGTCATTCAGAAAGTCTTTGTTATATTTGGACGGTCTCTAAATGACCGCTCACATCACCGGCTGCGACAGACCCACCTCGAACAAAGTCGCTTCGAAGCTGGCGCCGGGAGACGGGAAAGTCCGCTGCTTGCATTTAAAAGTGTCTTTAAAAACGACTGTCATTCCTCCTCCACGACCGGAGGTCCTCGGAGAACTCAGGTACGAGCATCCAGCTGGTATGAGCTCCGCAAACGCGCTGTAATCCCCGGGAGCCGCCCACGTCTCCATTAGGCAGAGGAAATCCAGCTCCTGAGAGATGAAGAAATCCCGGAGGATGTAGGTCTTATTTGCCAGGGATCTGGCGTTCACCAGCCCGATCCTGGTGGGGATTTCAGCCTGAGGATCGTCCGTGAGTCGTGGGGCACGGAGCAACGTCCTCAGTTTCCCGGGATTTACTCCGCGCTGGCGAGGCCGAGGAGAGCATGTGCAGCGGGGCAGAACGTCACCGTCAAAGCCGACGAGCGGTGTTAGGCACATTGCTGGTGGATCCAGTGAGCGCCAGGGCACGAGCACTCCAGATTCTGGCTGGGATATGGACGTAGAACGTGCCAGGGAGATCTTTAACCTGCTCATCCGACCACCCCACTTGCCACGCCGGCGTTTCCGCCGGGGAAGGAGAGCCGACACCCTGAACAGGTGAGTCGGAATCTCCAACAGCACAAGTGGCACAGGTTTCTGTCCATTTCGACCAGATAAAATTACAGATCTGGCATCTGGTCGAAGATTTAGGAGGGCTTGACAGTTGTAAACCAGCAGAGACTCTGTTTGTGGGATGCCGATACACAAAAACATTAACAATATTGGGAGCAACAGACGAGCAGCCACGTACACTGGCGCCATCTTGAAAACAAATTTTCCCGGTGCGCTCTCTCACTCGATTGGAGCGGTACACAGAGAAGCCTGGTGGTTGGAAGAGTGAGTCTGGCATGACACTGTGAAACCAGGTTTCCATCTGACAGAACACAGAGCAGTCTCTGGCCTCGCTTTGAGTCTGGATGCTGCATAGCAGGTCGTCTTTCTTGTTAGGGACTGCATGTTTGCCAGGTAGAAAGGCAGCAGCAGGTTGTTAGAGTGGCATCCGTGCAATCTAGCGAGCAATCCTCCTCGCTTGCCCCTTGTTAGCGTTCCGATGCTGGCTGCATTCGCTGTCCATGGTGAAGGGCTCAAAGAAGCGGTGAACGCAGTAACGTCTTCACCCAGTCCTCTCCCTGTGCACCGGCCACCGCGGCTCGATTCCTGGTCCACGAGTAGGCACACACTGAAGTCCTTGGACCTTAATTTGGGTGCTACATTTGACAGTCCGCAAATGTTGTCCAGAATAAATAAAAGTGACTCTTGGTCACATCTGACAGTGACTATGGCTAGTGCTTCAAGGACAAGGACAAACAATAAGAAAAACATAACACATAGGTGAGCTCCTGCGATGGTGCCTTGCCTCGATGCTATCAGAGTTTTCTTATGCAGAAAGTTTATTAACTGTTTGTTGTCTTCATTCAGGATCTCCTGCTGCAGTTTGTCGGCATCAAGTCCAATCTAGCCAGAGGGAGAAGTTCCAGTGTGTGTTTGAGGGAATCGCTAAAGAAGGAAACACAGCCCTTCTGAATGAGATCTACACAGAGCTCTACATCACAGAGGGAGGAACTGGAGAGCTGAATGAAGAACATGAGGTCAGACAGATTGAAGCAGCATCCAGGAAAGCAGACAGAGCAGAAACAAGCATCAGACAAGAAGAGCTCTTTCAACTCCCAGCTGGAAGACAAGAACCAATCAGAACCGTGATGACAAAGGGAGTGGCTGGCATCGGGAAAACAGTCTTAACACAGAAGTTCACTCTGGACTGGGCTGAAGGCAAAGCCAACCAGAACATCCACTTCATATTTCCATTCACTTTCAGAGAGCTGAATGTGCTGAAAGAGGAGAAGTTCAGCTTGGTGGAACTTGTTCATCACTTCTTCCCTGAAACCAAAGAAGCAGGAATCTGCAGCTTTGAAGACTTCCAGGTCATCTTCATCTTTGATGGTCTGGATGAGTGTCGACTTCCTCTGGACTTTAACAAGACTCAGATCCTAACTGACCCTAGAAAGTCCACCTCAGTGGGTGATCTGCTGACAAACCTCATCAGGGGGAACCTGCTTCCCTCTGCTCGCCTCTGGATAACCACACGACCTGCAGCAGCCAATCAGATCCCTACTGGATATGTTGACATGGTGACAGAGGTCAGAGGGTTCAGTGATCCACAGAAAGAGGAGTACTTCAGGAAGAGATTCAGAGATGAAGAGCAGGCCAGAAGGATCATCTCCCACATCAAGAGATCCCGAAGCCTCCACATCATGTGCCACATCCCAGTCTTCTGCTGGATCACTACTACAGTTCTAGAGGATCTGCTAAAGGGCAGAGAGGGAGGAGAGCTGCCCAAGAGCCTGACTGAGATGTACATCCACTTCCTGGTGGTTCAGGCCAAAGTCAAGAAGATCAAGTATGATGGAGGAGCTGAGACAGATCCTCACTGGAGTCCAGAGAGCAGGAAGATGATGGAGTCTCTGGGAAAACTGGCTTTTGAGCAGCTGCAGAAAGGAAACCTGATCTTCTATGAATCCGACCTGACAGAGTGTGGCATCGATATCAGAGCAGCCTCAGTGTACTCAGGAGTGTTCACACAGATCTTTAGAGAGGAGAGAGGACTGTACCAGGACAAGGTGTTCTCCTTTATCCATCTGAGTGTTCAGGAGTTTCTGGCTGCTCTTCATGTCCACCTGACATTCATCACATCTGGAGTCAACCTTATGGAGGAACAGCAGAAAAAGTCAAAGCTCTTTAAAGTGAAACAAAGCACCTTGACCCAGTTCTACAAAAGTGCTATGAAGAAGGCCTTGCAGAATCCAAACGGACACCTAGACTTGTTCCTCCGCTTCCTCCTGGGTCTTTCACTGCAGACCAATCAGAATCTGCTACGAGGTCTGCTGACTCAGACAGGAAGTAGCTCACAGACCAACCAGAAAACAGTCCAGTACATCAAGAAGAAGATCAGTGAGGATCTATCTGCAGAGAAAAGCATCAACCTGTTCCACTGTCTGAATGAACTGAATGATGGTTCTCTAGTGGAGGAGATCCAACAGTTCCTGAGTTCAGGACGTCTCTCCACAGATAAACTGTCTCATGCGCAGTGGTCAGCTCTGGTCTTCATCTTACTGTCATCAGGAGAAGATCAGGAAAAATTTGACCTGAAGAAATACTCTGCTTCAGAGGAGGCTCTTCTGAGGCTGCTGCCAGTGATCAAAGCCTCCAACAAAGCTATGTAAGAACTCTCATGAAAATCACTTTTGGTGGACAAATCAATTTTGTTTATTGTTTATGCCAACTTAATTATGCATGAAATATATTTCAACTACATTTTTTTCCCAATTGTTTTGGTGCATTTCTCTCAAAAGAATTAAACCCCTCACAATAGTTAGTGCAACTTCCACAACATTTCAACATTTAGTCATTTATGCCCAACCAGTTTCATGTTCCTTTAATCCAATAGTATATCCTTTTGTACACAAAGCAATTGATAAAGTTCAAATCTCTACAAATGATCACTTTTGAATTGCTTTTGATCATTATACATTTGTTTTTATCATGTCTGTCAAAATGATCTAAACTTGTCTGGGCTCATTAGTCATTGTTTTTACAACTAATCTTCATTTCTTTGAGTGTGTATTTGCACACAAACATGTTGAAGATGTTGTCAAACATTTTGTACGTCCATTTTGAACTAACTGTTTGGAGCTACTTACTTGCCTTTTGGGAAAGGGACCTGCTTTTGCTGGTTATCTACCATGTTTTGTAGTTTGCACGAATTGTTTTGAGAAACGCCTTAGCAGTAGTGTAAACTTTAACACTGTTATGAGAAATGCACAAAAACAAGTGAGAAAAACTGTAACAAAATATGAACAACAGGAATCAAATCCACTCATTCTACATCAGCAAATCAACATGAGATGATGGTATTTGATCAATAATTGCTGTACTATGTTTTCTTCAGACTGAGTGGCTGTAATCTGTCAGAGAGAAGCTGTGCAGCTCTGTCCTCAGTTCTCAGCTCCCATTCCTCAAGACTCAGAGATCTGGACCTGAGTAACAACAACCTGCAGGATTCAGGAGTGAAACAGTTGTCAGCTGGACTGGAGAGTCCACACTGTGAACTGGAGACTCTAAGGTCAGATTTGTTTTTTTTTTATTGAAATCTTGGTTACAGGTTTTGTCTAATTTTTGTGTTTGTTTTTGGATTAGGATAATGTTATAGATATATTTCTGTGAAGACAACACCAGAGGAATATTAACCACAATTATTATTATTTTCCTTACGGCTTTTCCCCTTCAGGGGTCACCACACCAAATCAGCTTTCTCCATCCGACCCTGTCTTCTCCATCTTCTCCTCTAACACCAGCTACCTTCATGTCTTCCTTCACCGCATCCATAAACCTATTTGGTCTTCAATTCTTGCCTGGCAGCTCTAGACTCAGCATTCTTTTACCAATATCTTCATTGTCTGCCCTCTGGACATGTCTGAACCATCTCAATCTGGCCTCTCTTACTTTATCTCCAAAACCTCTAACATATGCTGTCCCTCTGATGTAATTGTTCCTGATTCTATCAACCCTGGTCTCTCCTAAAGAGTTTACAAAAAATCTCTCTCTCTCTCTCTCTCTCTCTCTCTCTCTCTCTCTCTCTCTCTCTATATATATATATATATAAAAGATGCCCCTCTCACCCTCTGCGGATGTTTTTCCTCTTATCTTGGGTCCTTTACCAGAGGCCTGGGAGCTTGAGGGTCCTGCACAGTATCTTAGCTGTTCCTAGCCCTGCACTTTTCTGGACTGAGATGTCTGAGGTCTTTCCAGGGATCTGCTGCAGCCCAGAATGCTCCAATTACCATGGGTACCACTGTCACTTTCACCTTCCAAGCTTTCTCTAGTTCTTCTCTGAGTCTCTGGTATTTCTCCAGTTTCTTCAGTTTCTCATGTTCCTTCTTCTTGTTGTTACTGTGGCAAAGTGGATTTTGTGTAGAACCCAAACAAAAACAACGACACCCCGGAATGCAGGGTCCGGGGAACCCAAAGGGCAGTCCTGATAAAGGACACGTAGATTTTTTCCCCAAGCAGCCAAGACGTGGTTCCAGTCCAATAAATAGTTTTATTAAAAAAATAGGTAACGCTTTATATTAAGGTGTGCTTGTTAAGTATTAATAAGATATTAATAAGCATTAGTAAGATGCTTATAATTTGCTTATAAGCACTTATAAAGATATTAATAAGCCGCTTATTACACTATTATCTAAATTATGGCGTGGTATCAATAAGATATTAATAAGCATTAGTAAGATGATTATAATTTGCTTATAAGCACTTATAAAGATATTAATAAGCCGCTTATTACACCATTATCTAAATTATGGCGTGATGTCAATCCAATTAATTATATGCTTGTAAATATTTAATAAGAAATTTGTAAGCTACTTATTATTGTATTATATATTATCAGGTTAATGGGCCGGTAAGAATATGCTTATAAAGATATTAATAAGCTGCTTATTAGACTGCTATTAAATCGCAAAGCAATAGGCCACAAACAATATGCTTATAAAGATATTAATGAACTGCTTATATTGCTTATTACTGATGTCTAATACCAAGTTAATAAGCCACTAAGAATATGCTTGTAAATGTGTTTATACACTGCTTATTACACTAGTTTGCAGTACCCTAATCTAAAGCGTGGACCATTTGTGTTAATAAAGAAAAAACACAACAAACACTGTATGAGAAGTTTTAATTTAAACACAAAACATTACAGCTTTAAACATGACACTCTCTTTTGCTGTTTAACTCTTTAAATAATGACTTGGTAAAACAAAACATCCAGTTTGTGCCAACTGTGTGGTTAGTGACTTCAAGGCAAAGTTGTACACAAGTCTCTGAGGGCAAGTCCAAGTCAAGTCCCAAGTCTAAGGTTACAAGTCGAAGTCAAATCACAAAATTGTCTCTGTTTTTTTTTTTTTTTACTGTTTAAGGGTCCCTCCCATTCTTGGGGAAACAAACAAACAAAACAAACAAACAGACAAAAAAAATGTGTTTGTCCTCTAGTATATTGTAAAAGCAGACACCAGAATTACTAAAGCCTTTTAATTGATTATTAACTGAAGGCTAGTTGTGTGAATGCATTCAATGCACTCCCTCAGAGCATGTCATGAGGTCCCGATGCAGACTTGATGCAGCACAACGACGGAGCACGACGAAGAACTCTGACGGTCCTGCCAGAGTCAAACTGGAATCCTTGAACGTGCGCGTGTCCCACTCACTCGGTTCCTATCGTCTTCGTGCAGTCCCGGGGTTTTCAGTCGCTGGGTTAGCGGCTCAAAGTCCAGTCCGATGCAGGGTACGCTACGTTAGCTAAGTCGCGCTGACTAGCAAGCTCACACCCACCAAGTGCATCTAAACTTATAAAACCATAAACATGCTATTCTGAACTCACTGTCCGTTCGTTCTTAACATATTTATCCGTTTCTGAAACTTGTTAACAGGCTTTCTTCATCCTTCAGCCACGTTTTTCTGCCGCGAGTTTCTCGTCTCCTCCTCATGACGTCATCATTCTGCCCCCTCTCTGCATCCTCCAATCAAATTAATAGTAACAAAAATATATTAAGGCCTCTTCCTAATTAAACAGCAAAAGAGAGTGTCATGTTTAAAGCTGTAATGTTTTGTGTTTAAATTAAAACTTCTCATACAGTGTTTGTTGTGTTTTTTCTTTATTAACACAAATGGTCCACGCTTTAGATTAGGGTACTGCAAACTAGTGTAATAAGCAGTGTATAAACACATTTACAAGCATATTCTTAGTGGCTTATTAACTTGGTATTAGACATCAGTAATAAGCAATATAAGCAGTTCATTAATATCTTTATAAGCATATTCTTTGTGGCCTATTGCTTTGCGATTTAATAGCAGTCTAATAAGCAGCTTATTAATATCTTTATAAGCATATTCTTACCGGCCCATTAACCTGATAATATATAATACTGTAATAAGTAGCTTACAAATTGCTTATTAAGTATTTATAAGCATATAATTAATTGGATTGACATCATGCCATAATTTAGATAATGGTGTAATAAGCGGCTTATTAATATCTTTATAAGTGCTTATAAGCAAATTATAAGCATCTTACTAATGCTTATTAATATCTTATTAATACTTAACAAGCACACCTTAATATAAAGCGTTACCAAAAAATATAAAACCAATTAAAACAATCAAAGCTAAAAAAATAAAAACCCTACTGGGGAAGGCTTACCGGCAGAGCGCTGGGCGTACGAGGGGAGGAAAAACAAAATGAAACAAAAATGGATTGCACCCCACAGTGACATGCACGCACACACACGCGTGAAAGGGAATGGACCCACACCAGGAAACACAACAAGCCTCCACCGTCGTCGGCCAACACGCTCTGCCAAGCACTTCCCTGAAAAGAAAAATAAAACCAGTAAGTAGGGTAACCACACACACCTTCACACTCACACCTAAACAAAATTTAATAAAAGTTGTAAAATAAAAAGGAAAGGCAACCGTCCATAAAGTCCGGAGGGCGCGCCGGAGGCCTGAAGCCGCTGACGGGGAGGGCGCGCCGGAGGCCTGAAGCCGCTGACGGGGAGGGCGCGCCGGAGGCCTGAAGCCGCTGAGGGGAGGCGGTGTCCAGGCAGAGCTTCAGTTTGGCCACGAAGCACAGGAGCAGAAACCAACAAAAAAAAAGATAAAAACAGGCAAAGCAGGCAAACCAGGCAAAACAGCAGAGGCTCACGGTCTGACCCGTCTATCCTGCCAAATCACATGCTCTCTGGGTGCGGTGGAGAGGGGACCCTGGTGCCACAGGTCCATCACCAGGTTTCAGGTGCCCCACTGACTGGGCCTGGAACCTGTAGCACATTGTGGCGTCCCCTCGTCAGAGTGCAGTGTGCAAGCACAAAGCAACTCTGCCCTTTTATTGGCTCCACCACACCCCTTTGGCAATCCCCTGGATTGCCAACACCTGTGTAGCAGGTGCAGCTCATTTCGTCCTGCTACATTACCATCACTTGGTACTGCCACATCCACCACAACGGCTTTCCTCTGCTCTTTGTCCACCACTACAATGTCTGGTTGGTACGCCATTACCATCCTGTATGTCTGCATCTGGAAGTCACACAGGATCTTTGCTCTTTCATTCTCTGCCACTTTCAGAGGTGTTTCCCATTTTCACATTGGGGTTTCCAGTCCATATCCTGCACAAATGTTTCTGTATATTATTCCAGCCACTTGGTTGTGGCGCTCCATGTATGCTTTCCCAGCTAGCATCTTACACCCTGCAGTTATGTGCTGGATTGTTTCTGGTGCCTCTTTACACAACCTACACCTTGGGTTCTGTCTGGTGTGGTAGATCTGAGCCTCTATCTCTCTGGACTGTATCTCTTACTTTGGCCATTTTATTATTCCTGCAGGGTTCCTGATGGCTGGCAGTCCATAACTGTTTATTGCCCGAGTCTTGTTCTTGCCATTGAGCTAGCTTCTCAGAACTTGCCTTACTCGTAGGAGGTAATTGACTGTTGCAGCTGTCCTTGTTGCCTGGTCCAGGTTGCCATTTTCCTATGGAATTCCAAGGTACTTGTAATTGTCCTCAATGTCTGCTATTGTTTCCTATGGGAGTGAGACCCTTTCTGTGTGGACTACCTTGCCTCTCTTTGTCACCATCCAACTGCATTTCTCAAGCCCGAATGTCAATGTCAGTACTGTAGATCCTGGTGGTGTGGATCAGGGAGTCAATGTTCAGCTCACTCTTAGCATATAGCTTGATGTCATCAATGTAGAGGAGGTGACTGATGGTGGCCCCACTTCTGAGTTGGTATCCATAGCTAGTCTTATTTATTATTCGGCTGAGGGGGTTCAGACCTATGCAGAACAGCAGTGGGGACAGAGCAATTGGCTTGACATTGGTTTCAATGGTGGTTTTCCACAACTTCATTGAGTTTCCTATGAAGGCTTTTAGAGTCCTGCTGATGTTGTACATCTCAAAGCATTCAGTGATCCAGGTGTGTGGCATTGAGTCATAGGCTTGCTTGTAATCAATCCAGGCTGTGCACGGGTTGGTGTGTCATGGCCTGCAGTCTTGTGCGACTGTTCTGTCAACCAGGAGTTGGTGTTTGGCTCCTCTGGAATCTCTACCAATGCCCTTCTGTGTGTTGCTCATGAATTGATCAAATGGCCTATGTGTTTACGTTGCAATGATGCTTGACATGAGCTTCCATGTTGTGGAGAGACAGGTTATTAGCCGGTAGTTGGATGAGACTGCACCCTTTGAGGGATCCTTCTGGATCAGGATTGTTCGCCCTTCTATTAGCCATTCAGGGTGAGTCCCATCTCTTAGTATGTGGTTCATTTGTGCTGCCAGGCGATCATGGAGTGCCGTGAATTTCTTAAGCCATTAGGCGTGTATAATGTCAGGGTCTGGTGCTGTCAGAGAGGCCAGCCATTGAGCATTGCTGTGCCATCTCTTTCTCCCATATACTTTTCCAGTACCTTTCAGTTTCCAGCCTTGGTGGGTCTGCTCTGGTGTTTTGACCTTGCCACTGAGCGTACACTTTCGCAGGTTGATTTGCAAACAGCCTGTTTATCCGTCTGGCTTCATTGTCTCCAGTGTACCGCTTTAGGTGGCTGCTCAAGGCCAGGAGCCTTTGTTTCCAGTTTCCAGTGCTTCAGGTATAGGCATCTGGCTGTATCTCTCTGGGCTTCTGTAAACTGAATCACTTCCCTCTGAGCTGCCTTGATTTTAGCCTCCAATCGTTGTTTCCATGGTGGGCATTGTTTTTGCCATGGTTGCTCTTATAGTCAAGCATTTCAAGGATCACTGCTGCAGTCCATTGATTTCTGTGATTGTTGGGGTAGGAATTGCCCTCAATGCTTCATTCACAGTTTCCAGGAGACTTTCAGGTGGTACTTCATTTAACCATTGTAGTTGGTCTTGGGCATTCTAGATATGATCTTGTCTTTCAGGTCAGTTGCTGCCTCGCTCAGCGTACCAATGGTATAGCGTCCTCTCTGGCCTGGTGTTGTAGCTCTCCCATGGTGTATTTGTGTTGAATTTCATCAATCTTAAGTTGTGATAGTAGCTGTCGTTTGTGGATGTTAGAACATTGTGCTACTAGTTGGTTTTGCAGTTAGCCTTGATTGTTAGTGTCGAAGCTTCCATTCACTCCACACAAGCTCTCTGAGTAGCATTCCACCAGATCCTTGTTCTCACATCTAGTTCAATCCCTTCTTGTTCCAGTAGCCTATGTTCCATCAAGGTACTCTGGTTCCCCAGCACCTGATGCAGACCTTGTTTGGCCAAGTAACATCTGAGCCAGCATGACTTCACTGTGTCTCATTGGTTATGAGGTAGGGGATAGAATTACGCATCTTGCCCAAGGACCCTCGCTGGATTATGTTAATTAGCTCTCCATTGTTATGTTAATTACCTTATCCATTGCTCATTGCCCTCTCTTGTTTCCTGAGTGCCAACCCTGCACTTAACCAAATGAGCTATAAATATATGTAAAAGATATGGAAGACATACATAGTTAGGATTTAATAATATATAAAAATTCCCACTTTGGCTTTGTTTGATGAGAATAGTGATCATTCTGGATTTATGGTTTGCCTCACCAGAATAAAAAAGGGGGAGATTAGTCTATCCAGGTGTTCATAGCTGTGCATTGCTTATTGAGTCAGAGTTACCATTGTTCCAAAGAGCCTATAGTTGATCTTACAGCAACAACTTCAGAACATCTCTGTACATTGAAACAAATGGTCATCAGCGCCAATCTAACCATCTGTTATCAAAGACAGAGCAGCTGATAACTCATCAGAACTGTTACGTCCCCAATGGGCAAGCCGGCCCGGAGTCTAGGGGATGACTATCAATGGGGACAATAACATTAAACTGGACACCACAAATGTGTAAATAGAACACAGTTTATTAAAATAAATGAAAACCTGTGTCCTGAAATGAAGCAAAGAAATAATTAGTGGATTTGGTTAAAAAGAATGCAAACCAAAATGGAGTTGGAACCTTGGCCAAAAGAAAAATAAGTCAGGGAGACTGCTGACCCAGCCATGACGACTGTCAGAGTCAGCAGCCCCCTGCTAACGGCTGCCTAACAAAACTACCCGAAGAACAGAAATGAAACAATGCCCGCAAATCAGAACTACCAAGGTCCAACCCCAAACTAACACAACAAAACCCAGCAATCTAAGATTGCTGAGGACAAAAAGTAGAAAAGGACACAAACTAACACCCAGCCTGCTGCTCTGCTCCCTGCCTGGCTTGGTGTGGCCTTCTCAGTCTTAAATAGACAGCAGCTGCCAATCAAGGCACATTGACCACACCTGCCAGGTGAGCCAAAGGGAACTGGATGGGAAAGGAGTCCAGGCAGAAGCAGGACGCAACAGAACCCAGTTCTGGATGTGGTCCTAAGAATGGAAGGAGAAGGCTGAAACTACAGTAAAAATAGAATCAGTGGATCCACCTGAAGCTCTGGGTGATTCAGTTCCTGCAGAGTGAAAGTTCCAAATCTAACATTTGTCCAAACGGAGTTAAAAAGTTCAAATCTTGATCACATGAAAACACAAATACAATGAATGAAGACCCTAACAGATTGTGTGAACCACCAACTTCAGCTTCACTGCAGTTCTCTCACACTTTCTGGTATGTGTGTTGTGTTGTGTTGTGTGTCTCCAGTCTGTCAGGTTGTCTGATCACAGAGGAAGGCTGTGCTTCTCTGGCTTCAGCTCTGAAGTCCAACCCCTCCCATCTGAGAGAGCTGGACCTGAGCTACAATCATCCAGGAGAGGCTGGAATTAAGCTGCTTTCTGCAGCACTGGAGGATCCACACTGGAGATTGGACACTCTCAGGTATGGAGAGACCTAATGTTGACATTCATGAGACGGAGGAGGAGGAGCCTCAGATCTGATATTTGCCTTTTACTCAGCTCTGTGCCTGGATCCTTTCAGATTCTCAGAAGTAGTATCAGCAATCTTTACTTCTCTTAAATCAATTTCTGTCTTTTTTCCTTTTTTGTATTTTCAAAATGCAATGAGGAAGACACAAAGACGCTTAATTCACAGACTTTTGAGCACAGAAAAAACTACAGAAATGTTAAGAAGCTGACACAGTCTTATCATGTTTGATTGATAATTGTGTTTATCAGACCAACAACTCTGGGCGTTTATTGACTTTAAACATAGTGATAGTCAGCAGTGTGGTTTTCCTGCTGTCCTAGCACAATAAGAGCTGCAGTTTCCCTTAATGGTTTCCTCTTCCTGGTGCTTCAAAAGAAATTAATTGAAAAGAGCCTTCAAACTGCTGGACTATGAGTTAGGAGAGAACTTTACAACATGTGTCCAGATATTGAACTGATTTTGAACAGTTTTTGAATTCTGAAAGAGGCTGTACTGCTCTGAAATCCCTCCTCCTCTTTTCAGGGCGGAGCCTGATGGAGTCCAGTGGTTGACTCCAGGTCTGAGGAAGTGTAAGTTTGATTTTCATTTGATTCTTAACAACAAAGAAGCACACATTCAAACATCTTCAAACAGTCTAATCAGTCATTTATGAGTCCTCAAAGTATCCATTATTGAACAGATGATGGATCAATAACTGCACCTGGATTGTGTTTGTTTCTCCATCAGATTCCTGTCGCCTCACAATCGACACAAACACAGTGAACAGAAACCTCAAACTGTCTGACAACAACAGGAAGGTGACCTTTGAGAAGGAGCTTCAGTCATATCCTGATCATCCAGACAGATTTGATCACAGATATCAGCTGCTGTGTAGAGATGGTCTGACTGGTCGCTGTTACTGGGAGGTTGAATGGAGAGGCCAAGTTACAATATCAGTGAGTTACAGAGGAATCAGAAGGGAAGGAGTTAGGAGTGACTGTTTCTTTGGGGAGAACAATCAGTCCTGGAGTCTGTTCTACTCTGATTCTGATGGTTTCTATGTCTGGCACGATGACAAAAAGACACAAATCTTCCCTTCCTCTTCTTCCTCCTCTTCCTCTCACAGAGTAGCAGTGTATGTAGACTGTCCTGGTGGTGTTCTGTCCTTCTTCAGAGTTTCTAATGACTCACTGATCCACCTTCACACTTTCAACACCACATTCACTGAACCTCTTTACCCTGGATTTGGGCTCTGGTCTGATTCCTCAATGGTTCTGTGTTAAGTTCAGTCTTAATGTTGTGGCTTTTTAGAGGAAACCATATAGCCATGTTTCTCTTTGTTTTGTTATTTTTGAACACTCACAAAAGGGAATTATACTATACAAACTAGACTTAGACTTTAATGCCAAATATAAACTCTTCCTTACCCCTCTGGCTTCTTCCTTACCCCTCCAATTGCAGGGGGATTCAGAGGGGTAGATGTTCCTCATATTGTTTGGGGACTGTGTAGACCTCTGCCGTGATGGCGATACTTGTTGCGCTATGTCGCGGAGGAAACATTTCTTTAAAAGGGTGTTTTTTAACACCCAGATGTTTACATTTAAGTAATGACTTTGTTTAAAAAAAAAAGTTTAAAACTTTTTAAAGTTACAAAACCAATGTTATTATGTATTTTCCAAGTGCTGGCAGTTACGTGCTAAAGTAGATGACTGGCGAATAATAATGACAACGTCAAGTGGGAGTGTCGTCCGAATTTGAAGACACTTTTTTTCTGTTTGGAAAAATAGTGTCTCTCCGTTTGGAGGGCTAAATGTTGGGGTAGGCAGAAGCCATAGGGGAAGAATTTGACCTAACAGTCTACATCAATTGCCTTTATTCAAAGTGTTTCATCTTAAGAATATATATACTTTTTGGTCATTATTAGAGCTCCTATGTTTTAACTTTTTGAAATCTATAACAAATTCTTGTCATCTTTAGTTCTGATAAATATAACTTTTTATCTATTTCTTTGTTTGAAAGTTCATGATTAAATTCTTTCTGAAATTTCGACAAAGCAATATTTTAATCTGTCAATTAAAGAAAAGCTGAGAGCTTCTTGTTTGGAGAGTTGTATTTTGACAAATGCAACTTTTTTGTGTTGGACTAGATTGTAAAAGAGAATAGAGAGAAAAAAATGTATAAAAGAGAAAAAGTTGTGTAAAATGTCAGTCTTTGTAAAACAAGGATTTGTTGCGATGCTCCAAACAAGCGACATTTCTGTTTCTCACAGTCCTGTAACTTTTTTAACTGTTTAACAGCGGAGGTGAATGAAGCATTGTCACTTTTCCACATCAGTCTTCATGAACGAGTGATTTAGCTGAACAGGCACGATAGGAAAAATACTAAGTTTGACACGTTGTAATTAAAATGTTGTAATAATGACTGTATTTTTAAGATGTTTCTGTGAGATGACAGTTGGAGCAATATGAGCTTGTGTCTATGGATGGAATGTGAGTGTGTGAAGTTAATCTGCGAGCTGTTTCACGTGTATGACTAAAAAATACTTTCTGTTCGGCCAAATGTAAATATGAAATGTGAACACGTTTTGAAATTAATACCACAGCCGATTGCCACTCCATTTACTGAGGGCGGAAAAAAAAAAGAATTACTTATATTGTTATGATTTTCAAATTAATAAAAAAATAAAAATGTTTAATTTTACATGCAATTAAAGTAGCATCACAGAATGACCTTACATAAGTTACTCAGGTTCTGTGTCATAATGTTTAAACAGATGAATAAACCAAAAACATGTTGTTGTTTTCTCTTTTTTATGTTAATGGCTGTGAACTTCTTAGAATAGATAGAATAGATTGATGTTGTTTTGTTCTGACGTATCCATAACTATTTCTGTATGTATGATATACCACAAAAGTAGTACTTTTTGTTTCAAAGAAAAATAGTTCCAATACTATTTCAACCATTTCCCTCTGAAATATAGTTATGAAAGCACTTTTTTGAGTTAAATGTGTTTTAAAATCTATTTGACCTGCTGTTTGTGAATTAAATTAAATTTCTGATCTAATGGAAAGGATTTGTATTTCTTTGTGCTGGAATTGGTGATGGCTCAGGTGTTCATGAGAAAATTTTAAATTAATACTTTATTTCATAAACGTTGCTGACCTTTGACCTTTGTTGTTGTATTCTATCTGTCTCTATTTATATACCTCTTATGTACAGTATATATATTAGGGCTGTTATTGTTAGCATGTTAATACAAGAGATTAATTAAAAAAATAACTTATTATTGTGTAATAACACTGATCAGTTACAATTTGCGAAGTAATCATCTTCTGTTTCAGGTTTCCACAGCATTCATTAATTGCTTACAGAAAAAATAAATATTAAATCTATTTTTAGTGCTTTGTTCTTCTTATATTTTTATTTAGATCACATTTTTACAAAAAAAAGAACTAGTTAATCCATGGTTCAATGCATTGCCTGGTTTCCGTGACATTGCGTTGCTGGGCTGACACCACCTAGAATATTTCACCTATCATGCTGATTGTCACGATAGGTGAAATAAAGCGGAGAGTTCACCTCCTACAACTTGTTTTTGTCCAGAGGATGAAGCAAAAGTTTGTTTTAAAGAAGCCTGCGTAATGATATAGAAGATTTGGGCCATATGACCATAACGTCTTTTTAAGGTGTGTATCCAATCAGAATCAAGTATTCACCCATTGTGTTTCTGCACAATTAAAGTGCAGAAACAGATCTCCATCCAGTAAATGAAGCAGAGATGTAAGTCTTAGTCTCTACAAATGTTTCTTCTAATAGTAATATCTCCTGTCAAAGTATTTGTTTCACACCAAGAACACAGAGGTCAAACTCAGACAATTACAAGCCATCAAAGTATGTCAGCTGAGTTTCATCCATCCAAATCTTCTCTCAGAGAAAATGAAAACAGGTCTTTTGAAGCAGATCTGAAGGTAGTGTTCCAGAACAGAGCAGC
>NC_050513.1:13651292-13664453 GCF_002922805.2 Oryzias melastigma | reverse complement strand
GAGGTTTTAAATAGCAAACACAAACCGGCAGGGGCAAGACATTGTCAAAAACAGGCAGAAGTCAAGACACAGGAAGAGAGAATAGAATAAATGCTTGGACTGAATGCAGTGCAGAAACAAGACCACACACTGAGCAGAGCTCAGTGACTGTTTAAATAGTGTTTGTAGTGATGACATGAGGAACAGCTGGGAGAGCCTGGGAAGAGGGAACAGGGGCTGATGGGAATTTGAGTGTGAAGAAGCACAGTGTCAATACTCAGGTGATGACTCCCTCTGGTGGTCAAAAGGGGACATGGCAGCCTGAGTAGTGACAGAAAGTCTAAAGAAGTTCAAATGGAATAGAGAAAGCTCTATTGAACATCCTTACCAGAAATATCTTTAAAATCCCTGAACAGACTCCTGTCTGGCTTTGCCCATTCATTGCAGAGCCTTGGAAGGCTTTGTGGACCAGATTAAACAGAACCAAGCAGGACTGGAAGACTCTAATGACTCTTTTCAGAGACTTCAATGGAGCAGAATTTCCAGCTTCAAGCTTCTGTAGCGATGGCCAAAAACACTCATTCGATTTAGCCTTTAAACTACTATGGTGGCATACAACAATATACATTCTGGCACTTCATTTTGGAGTAGATTCTAAACGTATCTGAGAATGACACAAGCAGATTGGTGATTTTGAGGATACAGCTGCAACAAAAGGAACAACAAACAACTTCCTGATTTCTGGAAGTGCAAAGAAAATGAGGAACTGGTTTTAATAGAAGAAGTCTCTCCTGAGGTATTCTTTAGCTTGGTTCATTCCACTATTAGAATAATATCATTACTATATATTACATTTGGAACACTAAAAAATAAATTATTTCTGAACTATGAGTCAGTTTTGTTGACTCTTTTCATAACCTGAAGTAAAACAACTCGATTTCTGAGGCACCGCCTTTTGATCTTTGTAGGTCATTTCACGTCATCGTCCTAGAGCCGGTGTTCCTCATCGTGTCTGCGTGTGTCTGCGCATGCAAACAAACAACCTCCAAACTGTGGACATGGATATTTTGGAGCTTTACACTCTTTACCCACAGTTCGAACATTAACATTAAAAAGATTATCAATGAATGAAATAAATAAAAGCTAAAAAATAGAGTCCAACTATCGAGGCTCTTTGTTTAGTGATGCTGCTGTTCTAAATGTAGACATACATTTGCATAAAAAACTGATGAGCAAAGTTTAAGTCAAAAGCAGAACTATCAGGTAATGTCAGCACCATGTTTTAAAAACCAAACACGGAATAACAACACAAGTACTGATACCAACTGTCAAACATGGTGGAGGAAGTGAAATGGTTTGGCGTCCTTTATAACCCAGACAAAATTCAAAACAGTTACAAAAAATGAGCAGAAAAGACATTTGGGGTCCTCAATCTAATATTTGTTTCATTTTATTCATAAAATATTGTAAATCACAATATAGAATTCAATTCAATTCAATTCAATTCAATTCAATTCAATTTTATTTATATAGCCCAATATCACAAATTCAATTTGCCTCATTGGGCTTCATGCCTGTAGTTTTTACAGATGCACAGATGGAGTCATAAAATATGCACAATAGGTAAAAACTAAACAGACTATAAAGAACAGGTCATCCCTGTCCTTAGACCCTCCCTCGCGGTAAGGAAAAACTCCTAAAAAAACCTGAGTCAGGAAAAAAAGAAGAAACCTTAGGGATTCCCACATGAGGGAGAGATCCCATCCCAGGACGGACAGGCGATACCAGAACGGTTAAAGAAAAGTTAGCTGCTAAAACTGCATATATGAGTAGAGTTCATTCATATAGAGCTGAGGGACGAGTGATGATTAAGTCCATAGTCCAGATGAAGCAGAACTGCAGTCCACGACCAGGAGCAGGAGGACAGACGACCCACCAGGAATCACTCCCACTCAGAGATGCAGGATGGTGTCGGGGCTTCATCCAGATGGGCGGGGCTTCGTCAGGATCACCAACAAGTCTCCCGGAAACTGCAATCTCTCCCGGTCTCCCACTGGGGAGTCGGAAAGAAGGAAAAACATGGAACATAGAATAGTTGTTTTTATTATACTGAAATAGTTTTCATATATTATTGCAGTAAAAAAGCTTCTTTTTTTATTTTCTTCAAGCACTTATCTTTTTTTCCTCTGATGAACCTACAACTTCTTTCAAAAATGATCATAATTCAGAAAATTTTAATTTTACAGTGTCTCTTAATAAGATTACATCTTCATTATGTTTCATAGATGGTCTCAATTGAGTCTTTAAGGTCACAGTTAATTCTTCATGAAACCAACACACACTATAACGTGTTTAAAAAAGGATGTGTATTGGTAAGAGTCTGGCAGTTTGATACATTTTGCGATACACTTGTCCCGATACATGATGCATTGTCCCGATACAATATGTTTCCCGATACATCACAAGACAGTACTAGATACAATACTAGTACCTGTCACAGTACTTGGCACAGACTCTCAGTTCAGTACTCATCCTCAGTTAAAAGAGATTTGTACATGTCTCATTTTGCTATGTAATAACAATTGCAAGCTTGTGAGTGACATAAGGTTCACATTTATCATAGGATCTCACGAGATCTTATTGTTGTGTTGAGCTGTTCAAAAGGACACAGTGTGTGGTGCTGCCAACTAATGGTCAAGGGTTTAAGTAAAAAGCTAAAGTAAGACAATTAACTACATTAACTTCAACTAAAAAATGTTTCTGATATATAATTAATTAAATATTGTCTCGGCAGCATTTTAAAGTAATATGTGTTGCCAGATGAAGTATCACACTATTTCATTGAATCTGTTTTTTTCTGAGACTTCTAGTGCTTGGTAAGATTTTCCTGTCAGGGTCATAAATTCAGAGAAGCAGCTTCATCACACCTTCTCCATTCACTGAGCTTTCTTACATGTTTAAACTTTCAAAAACTCCTTTGACCGACTAACTTGTTTTTCACCGTTTTATTTCCAATTTGTTTTATTACAAGCTTGGTGAACTAGGAATCTGTTCTGCACAGTCCAGCCATCATCTGTTTCTGTACTTGAACTTTACCTGTTGTGGTTGTTTGACAATAACGTGACCATATAGAAGTGTAGCTGCTTGTCCATCACAACAGATAAAAAAAATTGTCTCCATTATAGCTTGAATTCAGACTCAGTGTTTTGAACACTACAGATAATTTAAGGAATCAACTCCACCTGCAGCTTATTCTTCCTCCTATTGTGTTGAAATAAATGCAGCTGTAATCACTTCCTTACATAGTCTGACAGTAAATGTATCTTGAACTGAGAAACAAAGCATTTATCAAGTAAATTCTCCATAACATTTAGAGACTGGACCACTGTGTTCCTGTTTTGCGGCTTTACATGATGAATACAGGGAAGTCAAATCCTCCAGAATTTACATATGGGCTACAGTAAAAAAGCTCTGTTCAGGTGTTCTATGTCACAGCAGACAGAGCCAGAGGAGACGGTGAGAATGGATCCAACGTTCCTCTTCTTCTTCACAGTGAGTCTTTGTGTTTCCTGTTTTGCACTCATCTTGAAGGCAGTGATGTTTCTGTGTGATCTCATCTGTGAGGAAAAAAGCAGCAGAGAAAGAGCTCAGACTGAATTTGAGACCAAGAATAAAACAGTCAGAGCTGAATGTAAATGTTCAAGTTTTGCTGTTGTGTCTACTTTGTTCTGTTGTATATTGTATAGAAGCTCCAACCCTTTCTGTGTTTGTCATTGTTTTTTTGCAATGTTTGTATGTTTCTTTCGTTTTACCTGCCTTAGAATAGATATAATTTAGCTTTTGTTCTAATTCTGTCATATTTATGATCTAGCTTTGATAAGAAAAATAAAAATACAAGGTCCTCCTTTAAATAACTAATATTAAAATAATAAAGATGGCAGATGTCACACACAGACAGCAGCTCATTGGCTACTTGCTGTGACATCACTGGAACAATCAAATTTCTCTCAGATGAAGTGATGACTGTTCTACCCTTTTTTTCCATCAGATTCAAATTAAATTCAAATGTTTGAAAACATCAGTGCAGAGCACTCAAATAAAGACTGTAAGAGGCTGTGAAAGCTCTTCAGTGGTTTGTATGATCTCTCTCCTGATGTAGGTCAAGACAAACACCTCAGTGCTTAACTGCTGCATGTTTGTATTTCTGACATTATGTTGGAAGAGAACTGTGAGCTTGTCTCTGATTAGTTCTTCCCCAACATCATTTCCATATGATCTGTTCTGTTATTATAATCTCACTCATCAAAAATATTTTTCAGAGACAGAATAGTGAGTTTAAGTTTTTAAATGGACCAATGAAATGCTTGAGATTCTGCTCAGCCGGCAGCTCTTTGCTCCTTTCCAAATCGTATTTAGAGAAAGAATTCATGTATTTCTTTCTTTTCACCTCATTGTTTGACTGCTGTGTGTTTTTCTTGATCTGCTTCATGTTTTCTGAGTTGTAGGAAAAGGAAGTTTGTTCTTCCTGGTGGAGTGAGAGCAGAAGTACAACAGCTGAGGTTCAGTAGCTTCCTCACTGCAGTGTAGCACTTTTGAGGAACTTGATAAAGATAAATTAGGCAAGGATGGTCCGGAGACTGAAGTTTGTGTGAGAAGTTTGATAATTTCCTACAGCACCACTAGAAGTTTTTGATGCGTTTCTTTTTCTCAAGTTCATGGCTCCTTGCAGAATCCCCAGGCAGAAGAATGAGAGAAAACCTGGCCTATGCAAACATGATCCAATGGGCTTTATGCGCAACCCACTTCTGCATTCAGCATATGACTGCTCAGTCGTTTCTGCTTGAAGCAGTGGGCTATTGTTTATGTGGAAATACCAGAGTATTTGGACTTTAAAAGAAGTCTTTTGGAGCTAACAATAGTCACAATAAATGATGTTAGGCATTGTTTGTTTGTCTAGCAAAATACCCCTAAATAAAAATGCAAAAAAGGATTTAAATTGTATTTATCGTAATGCATAGCAAACTTCGAAGGTAACTTGCTAATGCTAATGTTTTAGCACGTTTACATGCGACCAGCTCAAAAATGATGGACATTCACATTGGGGACATAGGTGCAGGCAAGATGCAGATTGCTGCATTGTCTCATGTATTTAATGAAGTCCTTTTAGCTGTCTTGTAGCTAGAGCGCGACGCGCAGCTGCACCTACAATCAGGAAAAATTTGGAGTATAAACCCGAACCTGAACCGTAATCCTAACCTTAACCTTTCCTCCAGGTCCCTGCAGCCAAGAAAAAAACTTCAAAACTGTCTGCAGTATTTACAAAACTGCTTGTGAATACCGTTGTCACTTTTCATTTGGGCTAATGCTAGCTAGCATGAAAGACACATCTGATTATTGCTGTCTTTATCTTTATGAACAATTAGTTGTGTTTCAGTTACTCCACAGTTTCTAAATTTGTGTAAATACAATTTTCAGTATCAGGTAGAATCAGTCTCAACACAGGCGAGGTTACCGCACGCCGCTATCTCTCCATGAAGAAGGCAGAAGCTCCTCATCATCAGCTGAGAATACGATCAGTATTCCAAAAGTCACTTCAATGTTGGTTTACACATAAAAGGTTCTGTTGAACAGGTTTATATGTTCTAACAGAGCTACATTTCATCCAAAGAAGTCACATGATCATACAGTACATGATAGCGTTTTGTGAGCGTGGGGTGTTTGGTGTTTCAGAAAGGCAAACTTTGCCTTTTTGGATGTCATTGTGTATACACATAATTATAAACGATCATACAATGTAAGAAATAACAAAAATAAACCAACACCAGGAAAAGTACACAGAGATTTGCTAAGTCCATGCATATAGTTAGCCACAGACAGAAGAAAACGAGCGGTCTTATTCGAACCTGGAAATACATCGAGTCCATCAATGAGAATTAAAATTTAAAAAGTTCATTAAAATATTTCATGACATATTTAATTATTTCATGGTCCACTGTGGGCTAAAAGGGACACATTGAAATAAATATATTTTACATGAAATGATAAAATACAATACAATATTTGGCAACCACTTATTATTTGTGAATTTAGTAGAATGTTTGCTCTCAATAAATGCTGTCATTGAGGAAAAAAAAAATAATCAGATGAATCATACTTTTGAATCACACTTTTGGATTGTGATTAATCACAATTAATTGCAATGTATATGACAAGGGTGGCTTTTAAACAAAAACAGGCTGTAAAGAAAATTTTCTCTACATTTTTATTTTCTGATTTTTTTTAATTTATCATGTGTTAACCCAGAAGTGTAAATTGTGAACACAAAACACATCAATAGTAATATTAGCAGAACTCTAAAGTCTTTTATGTATGCAGTAAGTGACCATGGTATAAGCAGAAAGAAACCCGACCAAGTGTTTTAACGCACAGTGTAGAAGCCTGAACCGTTCCAAGGCAAAGTGAAGGACCTCAAAAAAATAGGTGTAATTAATTTGAGTTAATAAATATTAACACAATTTTTTTTATTAATTCAATTCCGTTTGATTTTATTTATACTGTGTCCAATCACTGTCAGGACTCGAACTTCCAGTTCCCCTTCCAACCTCCAAAGGGAACCCTCTCCAGAATACTGAGTCACTCTGTTGCTTCTTTTCACCAGCTGTATCGAATTACCTTCATCACTCTCACCATATTTATATGTTGCATTTTTACCCTGTTCTCTGTGAAGTATTGCCTAGCGTTTCCTTAGCAATTTCTGAGTGATTCTGTTTTCACTTTTGCCTACTCGTGTTTTGACCCTTGCCTGCTCTACTCGCCTCTCTGTTTACCTCCTCATTTTTGACCTCTGCCTGGATTTTGACGACGTCTCTGTTTTGCCCCTGTCTGTTTTGGGTGTCTCATTAAATTGTACCTGCTTTGCTCATGGATCCAAACGCCTCCGCGTCTTCGTCACATTCACAAAAAAAAAAGAAAATATTGACTCATTGGACGTCATTGGGCGTCTTAATCGCTCGGCTAGTATTTATTTCTTTGTTTATTTAATAATGTCATGATTTAATGAATAATTTCATGGTCCGGTTTTGCAGAATTTCATTATTTTATCCGTCAACTGTCAAACTCAGTGGGCGGGCCTAACACGGATCATCTGTGCTCCCATTGGTCTAGCCTGGTCTAAACATTATCATGACGGCTTCAGTGACAGGGACCTATTCTGGTTTTTTAACAACGTAGACAGAATGTGAAAGCTCATGAAACTCAGGAAGTTATTAAAATTTTAAGTTTGTCTGGCATCTCACGCACACATGCTTTAAACATTGTTTTGCTCAGCGCTTGTCCGGCCAGGGAGCAAGGCAGATAAAGTCAATCATGCCACCTGTCATCTCACTGGCAACAGTTTCAAAACACAGGGGAATTATTATAATGTTTTAATTTCACTGCGGCAAACTTAGCTTTTTTTTTTTTCTACTGTGCACATTAATTTAAATTGTGCATTTATAAGGTAAAGTAGATTATGTAAAACAATAAAGTTTTATTGAAAAAAAGCAGCAGTATTTATGCAGGTGGGAGCCGGGTCACAGTAACAGCTCTGCTTCAGTGGACTCTTTCCTTATGATCTCACACAAGAAAAAAAAATCTTTATGAGAAGATTGTCAATCAAACCTGATTTTTATATTTTCAAATATGAAAAGCAGTAGTGAACCTGCTCATAGCAGAAGTGCATTGTGGGTGTTAAGTTTAATTCTGCTGGTGTTGTTGCACCTTAAGTGTAAGGGTTATTGCCAGGCAAAAGATCTGCAATGCTGTCATGCTGTCTGGCATATGTTTAAAAAAAAAGCCTAATAAAGAATTCCTGCTGCAAACATTGGAGTCTTCCAATCCTTAAACCCTCAACAGCGTCCTACTGTGGTGGTTGTGCAGCATTTCACAGAGACTTTGGTCAGCCCTTTGGTGTCTTGGTAGTCAGCAATCAGCATAGTAATACTCTTCTACATCTGGATCTACATGATACAGCAACCGCTTCAATACAAACAAATGACACTCTGTGTGCCTCTGCCTTTCCCTTGGAATGACAGTGCACTTGGTTGCCCGTGGCAACCTAACTGAGAGCAATGAGACAGACTCCCCCTGCAATGCAAGGGAGATGAACCGCAGATGGACAAGTGTAAATTCAGAGTCAGACCAATCACTGTCGTCTACAAGATGGCGCCGTCAATTGAGTGACGTCAACACCGCTCCATCCAGTTCTACATATAGGCAATGGAGGAAACACAAGAGAAGAGCCCATCAGTGGAGGAGCAGCTGATCTGTCAGTGAAGGAGGATCAGAGCTGATGATGAGTGTTTCCTCTGCAGATGAAGGTAGAAGGTGTGTGTGAGCTGATCCAGTGGATCCAGTGAATCCAGCAGCATGGTTCAGTGTGAGGACACACAGGAGGGAGCCCCTCCCTCTAAGAAAGGAATAGTTGAAAAAGATGAGAGCCAGAGCAAAGCTCAGAGGTGAGATGAACATCTCTAACTGTCCATGACTCTTCTTCATGTCAGAGCTCAGCACTCACATCAACAACCTTCATTCTTCACAGGAACCAACCTGGACCTGGATCTGAATCCAGCAGTGAGTCCTTCAGGAGTAACAGGTCAAAGGTTCTACCTCCTCACTTCAAAGCCAGCAGTTCAGGAGTAGAACAGTAAGTATTGGTCAGAGTTAAAGGAGGCTGGATAATATTTCAGATGATCGATAGTTTTCAGCTGAAAGACTGGAGGTCTGGTTCAGTTCTTGATCTCTGATTAGACTCACTCGCAGCATCATGTGTGATCAGATCTTTTGAGTTGAGGGTTCTGAGAGTCTCTCTGAGAGCAGATATGTTGTAGAAGGAGAGATTTTAATTGATTGGAATTAGTTTATTTCAAACAATATAAACAAACAATAAAACAAACTAACAAAATACACATTTATTTTTAGGAGTGTCAAATTATCATGTTTTTTTGTATTTTGTTAATCTCATTGTCAATCTATAGTTTTGTTTTGTTCTCAAATATAAAACAAAAGTCCAACTGTTCATTTGCATGAACCTTTTTATTTGAACTCAAACACATCTGCTCTAGGTGTCCCTGTAAATGAACTAAACTTTTGCATTCAGCACAATATTTTTTTTAAATAACACCTAGAGTTTTTCTTTGTAAAATAATGTAATAATTTGTTTGATAAAAAAAATATGCCTGGCCAGCAAATGTTTTCATTTACCGGCCGACTTGGCTAGTAAGTAAAAAATGAAGTGTTGACCAGTGGGGTTGTAACGACAAACTTAGAGCATCAAACCACATGAAGTAAAATCTGTTTGAAGGTTGTAGATACCAAAAGTGGGACTATGATAAATTTGTTTCAACAGCGGAAGAAGATGTGATGTATGTGAGCTGAAACAGACGCTCTCTCAAGTACGAGAAGAGTTTCTCTTTATGAGATGCTCAAGCTAGCAGTAGTTATAAAAACACATACTACATTGATCGACACATTTCTTTGTAGTTTCCATTTTGTTGAACTTTGTGTTTGAGCATTTTTCCAAAGGAGATTTTAAGATAAAATATCTTTTGCTAAATATATTTTGTGATTTTGTGGCCTAGGGGTAGGTGAGGGACATCCTCAACCCAGTTGGTGCAGCACTGCTTAGCCAAACAGGACGCCCTAGGCTGGTTCATAGTGCTTTGTTGGAGATAATCTGGCCCCATTTGATGTTGTGCACATGGCCACAGAACAGCTTGAATAGAGAAATGATCTTAGGTAGTGTTCTGGGGTCTGTAAGATTGTCCAGGGTGAAGTATGGCAGACAGTGTCAAAGGTGATCTTCAGATATATGAACCCAATGCGAAAATTGAGATCTTTACAGAGTCCATAGGGCTTATCTATGAACAAATGGACAGCTGGGATGTGATACTGTATGTTGTGGGCTGATTTTGCATTAAACCGGCCTGCTTCTGATGCTTGGGAGAACATGAGTGAGCAAGATCCTTGTGAAGAGCTTAACCAAGACAGAAAGTAGGGTTTACTGTTCTAAATCTGAATATTCCATTTTTAATTGGAATCACATAATATATTATCTAATGTGAGAGCCAATATATGTAAATCATGACATTTTAATTAAAATTACCATATTTCTTTAAAATATGACATCAAGGTTGCACCATGGTGATGTAGTGGTAAGCACTCTTGCCTCAGAGTGAAAAGATCCTTGTTCAAATTCCCACTGGGACCTTTCTTTGTGGAGTTTGCATGTTCACCCAGTGTAATGTCTATGCACTCCAGCTTCCTCCCATATCCCCCCAAAAAATCATAGGTTAAGTATTCTAAATGAGTCTATTTTAAACATAACCACAATCTAAACTAATTTGAATGCTTACATTTACTATTTGCACATAAGTAAATGGAAGTGACTTCTTTGGACAGCAGGAATTCTATCTGTGACTTGGTGAATTGATCTAGTTTGGTCTTAAACCTTCCAGCACAGACAGAATGAATTTCATTGTTGATGATTCTCCACAGAGTGGACCAGCAGAGCTCAGAGACTCCCAGTGGTCAGTCTGTCCAGCAGCATCAAACACAGCTGGACTCCATATTTCTGGTCTGTACATGAACAACAACTACTTTTCCATCATTCTGTTCACAGTCATCTCCATGCTGCACTTTGTAGACCAGTGGATTGTCAGTGTGTCCAACATGGAGCTGATGTTTGGCTCCATGACTTCACTCTGATTGGCTCATTCATCTAGAATTCTGTTGCAGCTGCTGGAGGACAACATTGTTACTTTTGTGAAGAATGAGCTGAAGAAGATCCAGAAGATTCTGAGTCAAAGGGAGGATGGGGAGGAGCTGGAGGATGAAGATGAAGAGCAGAGGAGCAGCAGAGAGTCACTGATGAAGATCACAGAGAACTTCCTGAGGAGAATGAAGCAGGAGGAGCTGGCTGATCGACTGCAGAACAGTAAGAGGATTTCTCTGAAGGTTTAAGATGCTGGATAAATGAAGATTTACTGATGTCTCAACACAAGGACCAACATGGATTCAAATCTTCATCATTCAGGGTTGCAGAGAGTTTATTAACTCGCTTGTTGTCTTTATTCAGGACCATATTCTGCAGTTTGTCAACATCAAGTCCAATCTAGGCTGAAGAAGAAGTTAGAGTGCTTGTTTGAGGGAATCACTAAAGCAGGAAAGCCAACCCTTCTGAATGAGATCTACACAGAGCTCTACATCACAGAGGGAGGAACTGGAGAGCTGAATGAAGAACATGAGGTCAGACAGATTGAAGCAGCATCCAGGAAAGCAGACAGAGCAGAAACAAGCATCAGACAAGAAGAGCTCTTTCAACTCCCAGCTGGAAGACAAGAACCAATCAGAACCGTGATGACAAAGGGAGTGGCTGGCATCGGGAAAACAGTCTTAACACAGAAGTTCACTCTGGACTGGGCTGAAGGCAAAGCCAACCAGAACATCCACTTCATATTTCCATTCACTTTCAGAGAGCTGAATGTGCTGAAAGAGGAGAAGTTCAGCTTGGTGGAACTTGTTCATCACTTCTTCCCTGAAACCAAAGCAGCAGGAATCTGTAGCTTTGAAGACTTCCAGATCATCTTCATCTTTGATGGTCTGGATGAGTGTCGACTTCCTCTGGACTTCCACAAGACTCGGATCCTAACTGACCCTAGAAGATCCACCTCAGTGGGTGATCTGCTGACAAACCTCATCAAGGGGAACCTGCTTCCTTCTGCTCGCCTCTGGATAACCACACGACCTGCAGTAGCCAATCAGATCCCTGCTGAGTATGTTGACATGGGGACAGAGGTCAGAGGGTTCAATGATCCACAGAAGGAGGAGTACTTCAGGAAGAGATTCAGAGATAAAGAGCAGGCCAGAAGGATCATCTCCCACATCAAGAGATCCCGAAGCCTCCACATCATGTGCCACATCCCAGTCTTCTGCTGGATCACTGCTACAGTTCTGGAGGATCTGCTGAAGAGCAGAGAGGGAGGAGAGCTGCCCAAGAACCTGACTGAGATGTACATCCACTTCGTGGTGGTTCAGGCCAAAGTCAAGAAGGTCAAGTATGATGGAGGAGCTGAGACAGATCCTCACTGGAGTCCAGAGAGCAGGAAGTTGATGGAGTCTCTGGGAAAACTGGCTTTTGAGCAGCTGCAGAAAGGAAACCTGATCTTCTATGAATCCGACCTGACAGAGTGTGGCATCAATATCAGAGCAGCCTCAGTGTACTCAGGAGTGTTCACACAGATCTTTAGAGAGGAGAGAGGACTGTACCAGGACAAGGTGTTCTGCTTCATCCATCTGAGTGTTCAGGAGTTTCTGGCTGCTCTTCATGTCCACCTGAACTTCATCAACTCTGGAGTCAACCTCATGGAGGAAGAACAGAAGACATCAGTCCAGTTCTACCAGAGTGCTGTGAACAAGGCCTTACAGAGTCCAAATGGACACCTGGACTTGTTCCTCCGCTTCCTCTTGGGTCTTTCACTGCAGACCAATCAGAGTCTCCTACGAGGTCTGCTGACACAGACAGGAAGTAGCTCACAGACCAATCAGGAAACTGTCCAGTACATCAAGAAGAAGATCAGTGAGAATCTGTCTGCAGAGAAAAGCATCAACCTGTTCCACTGTCTGAATGAACTGAATGATGGTTCTCTAGTGGAGGAGATCCAACAGTTCCTGAGTTCAGGACATCTCTCCACAGATAAACTGTCTCCTGCTCAGTGGTCAGCTCTGGTCTTCATCTTACTGTCATCAGACGAAGATCTGGGAGTGTTTGACCTGAAGAAATACTCTGCTTCAGAGGAGGCTCTTCTGAGGCTGCTGCCAGTGATCAAAGCCTCCAACAAATCTATGTAAGAACTCGTGTTAAGATCACTTTTAATGATTAAATGGATTATATGTATTATTCATTTTTTATGCCAACTTAATTATGCATACAACATATTTCAAATTCCAAGCTATGAACAATAGGAATCAAACTGAAGAAAAGTATAGTTTAAAACCCACTCATTCTACATCAGCATATTAACACAAGATGACAATTGCCAAGTATTTGATCAATAACTGCTAGGGGTGTTGCGGATCACAAAACTCACGGTTCGGATCGTGTCACGGTTTTAGGGTCACGGTTCGGATCACTTTTCGGATCAGTAA
>NC_050513.1:13625303-13649858 GCF_002922805.2 Oryzias melastigma | reverse complement strand
GAGTGCCTGTAATCTGTCAGAAAGAAGCTGTACAGCTCTGTCTTCAGTTCTCATCTCTCAGTCCTCCAGTCTTAGAGATCTGGACCTGAGTAACAACAACCTGCAGGATTCAGGAGTGAAGCTTCTGTCTGCTGGACTGGAGAGTCCACACTGTAAACTGGAAACTCTCAGGTTGGATTGTTCTTTTTTTTATTCAAAATTTGGTTCCAGGTTTTTTCCAAATTTAGTTTTATTTTATTTTTTCCACCAATGTCTTCATTGTCTCTCCTCTGGACATGTCTGAACCTTCTCAGTCTGGCCTCTCTGAATTTACCTCAAATATCTGCTTTCTCTCTGTTGCACTCCTTCCTGATGCTATCCATCCTGATCACTCCCAAAGAGTTTACAGAAAATAAAATATGATTATACATATATATGACTCTGGAAAACCACCACTGAAACCAATGCCAAGCCGCTTACACAAGTATCCATCAAATGTTGCATATACCAAGGTGATGTTGTGTCCCCACTGCTGTTCTGCATAGGTCTGAACCCCCTCAGCCAAATAAGCAATAAGACTGTTTATGGATACCAACTCAGAAACGGGGCGACCATCAGTCACCTCCTCTACATGCATGACATTAAGCTATATGCTAAGAGCGAGCAGGACATTGACTCCCTGATTCACACCACCAGCATCAACAGTCCTGACATTGGGATGTCATTCGGGCTTGAGAAATGCAGTCGGATGGTGAGAAAGAAAGGGAAGGCAGTCCACACAGAAGGGGTCTCACTCCCAGAGGGAACAATAGCAGACATTGAAGAGAGTTACAAGTACCTTGGAATTCCACAGGCAAATAGCAACCTGGAACAGGCTACAAGGAAAGCTGCAACAGCCCAATACCTCCAACGAGTAAGGCGAGTCCCGAGGAGCCAGCTCAATGGCAAGAATAAGACTCTTGAAATAATTAGTATGTAAATAATAATTATTATTTCCCCTAACTTCTTAACGGTATGGGAGAATTATGTCAATTATTCTATCATTAATAGCTAGCTTGGCAATAGGCATGTCCAAAGAGGAATGTTTTCAGCCTAACTTTGAAAGTAGTCCTCTCTTACTTGAGCTGGGAGCTTATACCATAGAACAGGGCCTTAGTGGCAGAAGGTTCTACCTCCAACTCTACTTTGGAGGCAACCAGCGGCTCCAGAGCCACATGTGGCTCTTTTATCTCTCCAAGGTGGCTCTGTGGCTGAAGAAAGATGAAATAATTGTAATTTTCAAAATAATTAGAGTTTAGCTTCTATTTTAGCAACATGCTAACGTTTTTTGCTAGTTTTTTTGTCCACTGGAGGTGTTAGGCTAATTTGGAGAATAGCTAATGTTTTAGAAAAAAATCCTGATGTTTTCAGCTAATTTGTTATCTAGTGAAGATTTTCTGGGATAATTTAGAATTTAGCTTTTATTTTAGCAACATGCTAAAATTTTTGACCTCTTTAATTTACTGAGAAATTTGAGGCTATTTTGGAGATCAGTAATTAAACAACAAGCTAGCTTTTTTGAGTAATTTGGCCTCTAATTAGTTTTTATGCTAATTTGGACTTTAGCTAATGCTTTAGCAATGGGAGGACAAGTCCCTGCATGAGATGTATCACCGGACAATTACAGAAGTAGCTGATATCAAGAAGTTCTACCAATGGCTAGAAAGGCCTGGCCTGCAGAACAGCACAGAAGTGCTGATTCTGGCAGCACAAAAACAAGCTCAGAGCGATAGAGACTGAGATCTAGCACACCAGACAAGACCCAAAGCGTAGGCTGTGTAAAGAGGTGCCGGAAATAATCCAACACATAACTGCAGGGTGTAAGATGCTGACTGGGAAAGCATACATGGAGCGTCACAACCCAAGAAGCTGGAATAATATACAGAAACGTGTACAGACTATGAACTGGAAACCCCAAAGTCAAAATGGGAAACACCTCTGAAAGTGGTAGAGAAGGAGAGAACAAAGATCCTGTGGGACTTCCAGATACAGACGGACAGGATGGTAATGGAGAACCAACCAGACATTGTAGTGGTGGACAAAGAGCAGAAGAAAGCTGTTGTGTTGGATGTGGCAGTACCAAGTGATGGTAACATCAAGAAGAAGGGACATGAGAAACTGGAGAAGTACCAGGGACTCAGAGAGGAACTAGAGAAAGCTTGGAAGGTGAAAGTGACAGTGGTACCCGTGGTAATTGGAGCACTCTGGGCTGCAGCAGATCCCTGGAAAGACGTCAGACATCTCAGCCCAGAAAAGTGCAGTGCTAGGAACAGCTAAGATACTGCACAGGACCCTCAAGCTCCCAGGCCTCTTTTAGTGGGTTTTCACCAGGGACTCTGGTTTCCTCCCATTGTCCAAAAACAGGCTACATAGGTTAATATCTTATTTTAAATTCTCCCTAGATGTGAAAGTGAGTGTGTGTGATTGAGGCACTGCAACAGACTGGCAACCTGTCAAAAGTTCCAAATGTGACATTTGTCCAAGCAGAGTCATGAAATCCAAACCTTGATCACACAAAAACATACAGACAATGAATGACAAAAATTTCTGTTTGTGTGAACTAGTGAGCAGCTTCAGCTTCACTGCAGTTGTCACTGTTTCTGAGGTGTTTTATTGTGCTATGTGTCTGCAGTCTGTCAGGTTGTCTGATCACAGAAGAAGGCTGTGCTTCTCTGGCTTCAGCTCTGAAGTCCAACCCCTCCCATCTGAGAGAGCTGGACCTGAGCTACAATCATCCAGGAGAGGCTGGAATTAAGCTGCTTTCTGCTGCACTGGAGGATCCACACTGCAGACTGGACACTCTCAGGTATGGAGAGACCTGCTGCAGACAGTCATGTGACTGAGGAGGAAGAACTGCAAATATACTATCTGCCTTTCTCTCAGCTCTGTGCATGGATCCTCTCGGCATTAGTGTCAGCAGCTTTTATTTCTCATTTCAATAGTCAATATCTGTCTCCTCCATACATTTTCCCCAAAATTCTGCACTGAAGAAGACACAAAGATGCTCCATTCACAGATTTTATGACTCAGAAAATAACAATAATTTTAAGAAGCTGACACGGTCTGATCATGTTTGATGGATTATTGTGGTCATCAGATCAACAACTCTGGGCTTTCATCGACTCACTAAACATAGTGCAAGTCCACCAGTGTGGATTTCATGTTGTATCAACACAAAAAGAGCTGCAGTTTTCCTAAGTGATGATACGGTTTCTTCTTCCTGCTGCTTCGACAGAGATCAAATAAGTCTTCGAACTACTTGACTATGATGAGTCAGGACAGAACTTTACAATAGATGTGTTTAGATGTTGGACGGTTTCTTCAATCAACTCCTCTTTTTTCAGGGTGGAGCCAGCTGGAGTTCAATGGTTGACTCCAGGTCTGAGGAAGTGTAAGTGTGATTTTCATTTGATTCATGACAACAAAAAATTCAAATTGAATTATCTTTAGACTGTTACTTTACTCAGTCATGAGTCCTCTTCAAAGTATCCATCAGTGAACAGATGATGGATCAATAACTGCATCGTTTGTTTTTCCATCAGATTCCTGTCGCCTCACAATCGACACAAACACAGTGAACAGAAACCTCAAACTGTCTGACAACAACACAAAGGTGACACATGTAACAGAGCTTCAGTCGTATCCTGATCATCCAGACAGATTTGATCACAGACATCAGCTGCTGTGTAGAGATAGTCTGACTGGTCGCTGTTACTGGGAGGTTGAGTTGACAAATAGAGTTTCCATATCAGTGAGTTACAGAGGAATCAGGAAAAAGGGAAACACTAATGACTGTTTGCTTGGACAGAACAATCAGTCCTGGGGTCTGTTCTATTTGGATTATGATGGTTTCTATGTCTGGCATAATACTAAAAAGACACCAATCTTCTATTCCTCTTCCTCTTCTTCCTCCTCCTCTTCTTCCTCCTCCTCCCGCAGAGTAGCAGTGTATGTGGACTGTCCTGCTGGTGTTCTGTCCTTCTTCAGAGTTTCTAATGACTCACTGATCCACCTTCACACCTTCAACACTAAATTCACCAAACCTCTTTACCCTGCATTTCGGTTCTGCCCTGGTTCTTCAATGGTTCTGTGTTAAGTTCTGTCTTAACGGTTCTGTTAGAGGAAACCAGATGGTCTGATCGTTAGTCATGTTTCTTTTTGTTAATTTTTAACTCTCACAAAGGGGAATGAGATGATTACCGATACATATAAGGTGTGTTTGAGATGACTCGGTTCTTGCCTGGATCGTCGGCAAGACCAGGCGGGGGCGTGAAAGGCGCCTGAGATGAGGGGGGAAGAGCGAGACTGTATGGGAACAGGAAGTCGGCGATGTCCTTAACATTCTGTTTTAAAAATCCTCCTTAGTATGAACTTTACTATAATGTTTTTAATAATAACTATCAACACGTGTCCGTGGACAACAGAAGAAAAATAGCTGCTGGGTTAATTTAATATCTATTGTCCCAGAGAAATGATTAAAATTGAAATTAAAGTTAACTTTTAAAGGCAACATTAACAAATAAAACCAAATAGTAAAAATATTGTTCATTTTTACATCAGTGATTCACTATTTTCCAGAAAGAGTTACAAACGCTGAATGAAGGCTTCCTTCATTTACCGGCAGTTATTTCTGATCAGCATCATGTTGAAGTTCAAGAACTGCCAGAACACCATTTCCCACAATGCATTGTTTTGTAGTCCTATGGGTGCCTGAAATGTTTTTTTTTTTTTTTTTAAAGATAATGAGTGAGGCAGGGACGTGTGGTGAGGTTGGCTGGTGAGGCACTGACGTCATCAGCCAGATTTACGTACATACAAATTTTACAAAGGGCTGGAAAGCTCTGACACTATCTGGCAACACTGCCTATGAGCAGCTTATTAACAATTCCACTGAGATAAAGTGTGTTGTTTGAAATTTCATTTCAACATTTTTCTTCCTTTTTACAAACTGTAGCATGAAAAAATGATCAAAATTGTTGTTATTGACTGACTTTTACTTATGAATGAAGTTTGTATTTCAGAAGGAACAGACGAATGACCTGTTTGTAGAAGTCTTCCTTTTCTTTCTTCAGTGTTTCTTCAGTTTCTTAGTAAACAAAAAAACAGAAGTCTTACTTTCCATGTAAATTGTGAAATTGAAATGGTAGAGGAATTTAAATACTTAGGAGTTATTCTTGATTCAAATTTTAGTTTATAAAAACATGTTTAAAAAGTGTAAAATACCACAAAATACCTTTTTTCCCCTTTTTTAGAAACATTCAAAATAAACTGACCCACAATAGTGCAAAAGTCTATCTGGATGCAATTATTTTTTTCTCACATTGGTTAGTGAATATCATGTTGGTCTCAAGCATGTGAGACAACAAGAACTTTAAAATCCTTGTAAAACCAAGCAGTTAAAGTGTAAGATATCAAACCACCGTGATCCCATACTTTTCCAATTTTTACAAAACATAGCATGCTAAACTTTGACAGTAAAACTATCTCCATGAATATGCGATTACTTTTTAAAATTTTCAACAATATGGCGCCTCCCCCACTGAAAAAATATGTCCAGCTCTATTTGGAGCAAACCATAAAGACTACAAGGTCCACTTGTCACAATGACTGCAGGTTGCCTAAACAGAGCTCGGCCTTCAGGCAGACATCCTTTTCTCATACAGCCATCAAAGAATGGAACAAACTCCAACAGAGTCTGAAACTTTCCTCAGAAATGAACCATTTCTCATGCAATCTTAAGGAGTTGCTATTAGAAAAGCAGCAATGTCAACACTAAGGATTGTAAATAACACAACCTGGTCTGAGCAAAATTTTATTGTATAATTTCATTTATTTTTATCGTATAACCAGTCATGATTTGTAATATTTAGAATAAGAATGTGTACTTGAATGACTTCTTATCTTTGCTTTGTAAGCAGTGATATGGTTTTAGTTAGATTTTATTGTAAAATTCTATTCTGTAATTAGTTGTTTATGGAAAGGTTGAGGGTATGAGTAGGTATTTGAATGATTGTTTAGAATTATATTGAAGTTTGTATTGTATGGATTTTTTCTTGTTTGTGGACTATAAATGGAAACAAGCTTCAGCTATAATCTGGTGTGAAGCATATTTAATGTTTTTGCACATTGTCCCTGTCAAATAAACTACTAAATAAAAAAATTCACATGCAATTAAAGTAGCATCACATAATTACCTTACATCGAGTTACTCTAGGTCTGTTTCATAATCTAACAAAGCCAAAACATGTTTTTTTTTTGTTGTTTGCTTGTTTTTTTGATGTTAATGGCTGTGAAGTTCTTAGAAATTTTCATGGTATTTTGTTCTGACGTATCCAATCCTATTTCTGTATGTATGATATACCACAAATATACTTTTTTTTTCACAGAAATACTATTCTCTGTTGTTTCAACTATTTTCTTTGTGGAATATTGTTATGAAAACATACCAGTTTTGATACCGTATGTTTGAAAAGTTATTTAACCTGCTGTTTGTGAATTAAATACAATTTCAGACATGAATGTTTTTGTATTTCTTTGTGTTAGAGTTGGTGATGGCACAGCTGTTCATGAGAAAATTTGGAATTAACACTTCATATTATAAAAGTTGCTGACCTCTGACCTTTGTTTGCTTTCTGTGTCTCTGTTTATTTACCTCCAATGTACAGTATATATATTATGGCTGTCAATGTTAGATCGTTAACACATGCAATTAAATAAAAACAATTAGGCTTATAAATTACACTTTGAGAAGCAACTGTTTCCCGCTTCAGTGTTCCACAGCAAAACTCAGATCAGTGGTTTACAACTCCACACAGGTTGATCCAGTGGATGCAGCAGAGAAAGAAGTTTTGTCTCCACAAATGTTGGAGGCTGCAATCAGAGGTCAAACTCAGACAATGACAAGCCATCAAAATATGTCAGCTGAGTTTCATCCATCCAAATCTTCTCTCACAGAAAATGAAAAGAGCTCTTTTGAAGCAGATCTGAAGGTAGTTTTCCAGAACAGAGCAGCTGAAGAACTTGTTCACTTTCTTCATGCAGGAATCAGACCTGAAGCTACTGATCCAGTCAAAGTTCCTAATGAAAATAATATGTGACAACTTGACAGCAAAAAAAAAAAAAAAAAAAAAAAAAAAACAAGGCAAGAAAGTCTAAAGAAGTTCAAATGGAGTAGAGAAAGCTCTAATGAATGTCCTTCCCAGAAATGTCTTAACATTCTTGAACAGACTCCTGTAGCACCTCAAATGCTGATTTCGGACCAGAATTGCTCTAGGTTCAGAGGAGCAGTGTATAGACTAATAAAATAATAACCACCGACCACAATAATGATTTTAGGATATTTGATTATTTATAAAATAATAAGACATAACAAAACATCTTCAAGTCCTGTCATAAACATGGAAAATTAAAATAGAAACCCAAAATAAAAGTTGTGCACTATAAGTTTTTTTTTTTTTTGTAAAAATTAATTTGGTTTAACCCCGGGGTTGGTCAAACTTTACCTTGCAAGGTTTTGATTCTCTTTTTATTCCTTTCACTTAAAACTATGTTAGTTCAATTAAACTCTATTTTATATTACTTTCAAACTTAAAGTTCACCTTTAATTAAAAGTCTTAATTTAAACCTTTAACACAATTGTACCCGTTTGGTTCACAAAATGCAATAAACAAAAATATACAACTCCTTAAATCAAAACCATATTTCAATAAAATAAAAGAAATTTCAAACAAAAAATAAGAGGAGAGTCCGTTCCATCCTTCGGTAATGTTTTTTTCTTCTAAAAGAGGTTCCTGGTGACTCAGCACCTGTAGAAAAGAAGTAGGTTGTGTCCTACCACGAGTTTGAAATGTTCAGTTCCTTTCTTGTAGCAAACGGGGTTCCAGAAGACTTGTCAGATGCAACTGTTCAGACTCCAGTGGGTTGGCTCGCCATCAAAGTACGTCCGTCCTCTGTGGTGTGCAGGAACTCGAACAGATTCACAATGGCGGTGAATCTCACGAACGGAAAAAAACCTGACCTGTCATGCAAGTGCAATATATAAAATAAAAACACATATAAACATCAGTCTTTGCACTTAATTACAGGTCATGCTAACACACTGTACAGTGTGAAATGCTGCTAGCTCAAACAAGGGTTAGCTAGCTAACGGGACCTCGTGGTTCGTTAGCACGGCTCAAAGTCACTCAAAAAGGGCAATATACAAGTAAAAAAAAAGAATTTCAACTGTAATCACTTTACAACATAAATTAAAATAAAATTCAGTATAATTCACAACCCTACAGTGAACCAAATTAAACGAAAATATTCACTCACCAAATCCTTTTATCAATGTTAATAAACTCCAGTCGTCTGGGAGGCAATATCTCACAAAGAGATGAAGATATTTTCTTTTCTTTCATAAAAAACACAGCGGGGACAACTCGCGTGCGTTCTTTTTTTCTTTCTCCAGTCGAATCATCCAGCTCTAATACCGACCTAATCACATATCCCTCCGCTGAAACTCAGCTTCACAGATACCTCGTGTATCCCTCCGCAGAGGTTTTGCACTTCAGTGTAAAGCGCCCTCTACAGGATGAAAAAAGAAACATTTATTTTCAATAAGGTCTAGTAACCTGGGTTACACTCCTGTCTGGCTTTGTCCTGTCATAGCATTTGAAGGCTTTGTGGACTGGATTGAAAAGACACACCAGTGAACATTCTGGTAAGGAATCTGAACATCGTTTTGGAGTGGATCATAAATCAAGTCATAAATATCAACCCAACAATGGTGGATATGTAAATCTTGTGTGGACCTGTCTGGGAGCATAAGCCAATTTCAGTTGGTGCGCCCTGTGAGATAAGTCATTAATATGTGAATATACGTAAAAAATAGTTGTGTGCGAACCATTTGTTAGTGTGTAAGTGTATGTATGTGAGAACTAAGTCATGCAATTTACTTATGACACTCTTATATTATGACCGTATTATCAACTGACCCCTCCCCCTCTATCTCCCCCATCATAACCTTTAACCATATCTCTAACATCCAACTCTCTCGCTCTTTCTTCCTTCTTTTTTTTATTCCAGTCCAAAAACAAATGGATATAAACTATATTCATAAACTATATATAAATATTTATGCATATAAGCTTTTTATATTTATTATGCATACAAATATACACTTTGTTTGTCTGAAGATTCATAACCCCATATTTTAACAGTAAAATCTTTCCAACACAAGAGGCCCTCAGCTGTTTGCTCAAGTGCCGGACAACTTTAAAAAAAAACAAAAAAACAATGTAAGTCAGAGTTGATCAACTTTTAGGGCAGTTTCATGTTTTTTTATTATTATTTGATATGATGGTTTGTGGCACAGGTCAAAGGTCAAACGGTAAAGTTTTATATTCTAGAAACTGAGAAGAGAAAAGTTTCAATGATGAAGGACTCAACCAAATACCACCATTAACTGGATTAGTGTCTGTGATTTTTCTACCAATCTTTTTCACTCCCCTTCTTATGATTGCACGGAGTAAATCCAGTAAGTCATGTGACATGTAGACTGTCCAGGCCCATTTGTAGATGACCTCTTCAGTTCAGCTGCTCCGTGCTAAAGAGAGTCTAATCATAGAGGGCCTTTGTTTAGTGAGGCTCCTGCTGGTCTAAATCTAGATGCACATTTGCATTAAAAAACTGATAAAGTTTAAGACAAAAGCAGAACTGTCAGGTAGTGTACTTAGCACCAAACACGATATAACACCACAAGTACTCATACTAACTCTCAAACATGGTAGATGAAGTGAAATGGTTTGGCCTCATTCGTAACCCAGACAAATTTCAAAGCAGTTTCTAAAAATGAGCATAAAATACATTGGTGGTCCTTAACATAATTTATGCTTTGTTTTATTCAGAAAATATTGCAAATAACAAAATAGATTTTTTTTAAATCACACTGAATTTGTTTTAATATATTCTTGCGGTTGATTGTGGCTCTGCGACAGATTGGCGATCTTACTAGAGTGTATCCTGCCTTCGTCCAGAAGTGGCTGGGTTAGGTTCTGGCTCCCCGGTGACCCAGAAAGAGACAAAGTGGTTTAGAAAATTGATGGATAATCCCTCTGATGAATCTGCAACCTCTTTCTCTAATTTAAAAGATTAACTCCACATTGGCCCAAGGAGACATTAACCTTACAGAAGCTCTCATTAAATTTTATACTTTTGACCGACTGGCTTGATTTTTATTCTTTAATCCCCATTTCTTTTATTACAAGACTGGTGAAATTGGAATGTGTGTAAATGTCCTGCACTGTCCAGCTATTATCAGTTTCTGTATTTGAATTTGATCGGTGTTTTTTGTTTTTTTCTTTTTACAATAAGGTGATCAGATAGAAGTGTAGCTGCTTGTCCATCGCAGTATGAGAAAACTTTCTCCATTGTAGCTTGGATTCAGACTAAGGATGTAATGATACCTCGCGAATCAGTGAAAAGCTGATTCAAACTCTTCAAAATGTTGATCAGTGCAGAAAATACAAAAATCAATTTGTCAAGGCCTGTGCCCAAATTTACAAAAATGCGGAGTAGATCACATTTCTTCATGCAGGCTCGCTGTGTGTGCGTACGTCGCAGACAGGCTGCATGCTGTTTATCTGCGATCGCAATTGTTAGTGCGAATTCAAGCAAAGTAGAGATTTGTTCCTCGACCTGCAACTTTCATCGCATCTTTGACCAATCTACTGTGACAACAGTCATGTGCGTTGATTGCAAGTGGAGGTGAGTGTGCTCTCAGCGGCTGGGGGGCTTTGGGCTGAGCAGGCACTGGTGAGGAGCTGTCCATCACACATGGAGCACAACATGAACCGAGTATAAAATGATTTGGGATCATTTTAGTATACTGTATAATTGTTTATTTCTATTGAATCATTTCTGTTAGTAGGAAAACATACACTTTTGATATAAGGGGCAAAAAGAAAACATATTTGGCCTTAAAATACCTTAAATACACTGCGTTGAGAAAAAATTGGTAAAAAAAAAACAAAATTATGACTTTAAAACTGTGAATCGAATTGAATCATGGCTTGGCTGAATCATTGGATCCCTTTTTTAGACTCAGTGTGTTGAATGCTCCGGATAATTTGAGGAATAAACTTCACCTGCTGCTCATTCTTCCTCATATTGTGAAATAAATACCTGTATTCCTTACATAATTTTACAGTAAAATGATCAAAAGTGATCCTGGTTTATCAGGTAAATTCTCTATAACCTTAGGAGTAGGGATGTCCCGATCAGGTTTTTTTGGGCCCGATCCGATTCCGAGTCATCTGATTTTGTGTATCTGCCGATACCGAGTCCCGATCCGATACTTTTATAAGACATTTAAAACATGAATAAATTGAAGAAACAGATTAGTGTTGTCCCTTATGTATATTTTATTAACCTTATTTTACCATTAAAAACTTCAATAAAACACTTCTGTGAAGTAGCTTTAATAAACAAGTAAAAATACAGCAAATATAAACTAGGGAAAAAAATACAGTTTTCTTGTTATATAAGTGATAATTAGTCATTTGAAAAAGTTTAGTGACTGTAGCTTTAATATCTTTAGAGCTATTGAACATTTTTGACCAAATGTGATTCCTGTCCTCATTTAAAATTCTTAAAAATAAATTATGACTTTATTTTAGCATAAAATTTGATGAGTGTTCATAAATAGCTGATATCATTATTAGTTTTAATTTATTAGTTTTATTTATTTAGTTATTTTTAAGATTATGTGCTTATTTTTTAAGTTCTTAAGACGTCACATTTTCGGTTTTATTACCAAAGTAGTTAATTTTCTTAACTGTTATTTCTCTGTCAGATAAATAAAACAGGCATATCAAAGGACAGCTCGGGTCCTAAGGAGTTAAATCACGGTGCTAGCATGTAGCAGTTAGCAGCTACTGTTTAGTCGTCTGAACAGAAGCACAAAGAGCTTCACATTAAAAAGAAACAAAATACTGTCTTTTTCTGTTGGAATATCTTTATAGGTTGTTGTTTGAGTTAGGACAATAGAGACACTTGCTGTCAGTTTAAAGCGTTTTTAAAAGAGTTATTGGTCCCAGAAGTTAGCTTTCTAGCTAGCTTTGTTTACAAGTTAGCTTGAGCTGCTGCCGTTTTCTGCTGCGTTTTCTGGTGATGACATTTTGTGATCTTTTCCTGACATGCAGACTTCTACTGGAGTATTTATCCGTAATGATAAGATGAAATATAAAGCTCTGATCATAATGAGAATAAATGAAATATCCGATCCGGATCGGACAAAGGAGTCCGTTTCCGATCGAGTCCCCAACCACGTGATCGACCCCGATTTCCGATCACGTGATCGGATCGGGACATCCTTACTTACTTGACTGAACCACTGTGTTCCTGTTTTGCTGCTTTACATGATGAATACAGGGAAGTCAAATTCTCCAGAATTTACATATACAGAAAAAAAGCTCTGTTCAGGTGTGTCATGTCAGAGCAGACAGAGCCGGAGGAGACGGTGACAGCAACTATCTTCTTCTGCTTCTTCACAGTAAGTCTCTATGTTTTGTTCTCCACTCATCATGTAGGCAGTGATGAGTCTGTGTGCTCTTATCTGTAAGGGATAAGAGCAGCAGAGAAAGAGCTCAGATTAAATTTGAGACTCAGAATAAAAAGTCAAAGCTTCACGTGAAGGAGAAACTTTGAGGGTCGCTGGATTTTCTTCTCTGGCTGATCCTAAAAGTTTTAAAGCAGTGGTTTAAAACAAACCAGATGTGTACTCATGCTGTGTTTTTAATGTAAATGTTCAAGTTTTGTGGTCGTGTCTACTCTGTACTGTTGGCTGTTGTAGAACCGCTGAGCTTTTCTCTGTCATTGTTTATTTGTAATGTCTGCATGTTTCTTTTGTTTTTACCTGCCTTAGAACAACAAATGTATTTTATTTTTTATACTAATTCTGGCATATTTATGTCCAATATTTGTCAAAACGACCATACGCATAGCCCTAATTTAAATCACTAATAATAAAATAATACATAGGGCTGATTTTACGCACAGACAGCAGCTTGTTGGCTCAATGTTGTGAAATCATCACAACTATCACGTGTCTCTCAGACATTCCGATGACTGTTCAACCCTTCTTCTCCATCTTAGATTCAAATTAAATTTAAATGTTTCTAAAAACAAGTGGCTTCCAAATGAAGTCTGTGAGAAACTTTGAAAGCTTTTCAGTGTGTGATATCTCTGCTGATGGAGGTCAGAACAAACACAGGTTCAAAGTTCTGAACTTCTTCAATTTCTGACATTATGTTGCAAGAAAACTGTGAGCTCATCTCTGATTCGTTTTTCTTCAACCAACATAATTTCCATATGATCTGTTCAGTCGTTATGATCTCACGCTTCATTAGGAATCTAGAGTCCACAGCTGCCCAGCCTGCAGCTTACTTGAGTCTACATCTAGATCAGGTCTTTCTTTTTTCACCTTGTTTTATCTCTGTCCTTTTTTTCCTTGATCTGCTTCATTTTCCCCGAATTGTAGAAACAGGAAGTTTTTTCTTTCTTTGTCAAACTGAATAAATGGAAATGTTCCATCATGGAATGTTTGCTGTTGCAGCTGCTTGTCTCCATCTGGTGGAGTGAGAGCAGAAGTGCAGCAGCTAAAACCTGCTCACCACTTTTCTGATATTGAATGTTTCCACAGAAATGGGTATGAGTGAGTGAGATACAGTGGTGTCCCTTATGTTTTAATGTTCAAAGATTTTGGTTTATGTGGGATGCTTGGTGGGGTTATATTTTTTCCTACTAGAAGTGTTGGCTGCATTTCTTTTTCTTAAGTTCAAAGCTCCTTGCAGTTTTCCTTCCCCGTTGCAGAGTCCACAAATGAAAACTTCATCTTGCTCAGTTTCAATCAACAATTCATTGTCTCAAATTCATCATAAGAAACATTTTAATTTAATTTTGATCAAATAAATCCAGTCTTTGCATACACATCAACAAAACCATTCATAGTTAAATTGCAAATTAAATCAAATGTTTTTCAAACTAATCTTCATTCAGTTGATTAAAGTTCAGATTCAATGTTCACTCAAAGCAATAAATCACAATAAAGGTAAGTAACTTGTAGTGATAAACCAGATGGTCAGTCATGACTAGAGGTTGGATATCGGGAAGTCATGCAGACATTGCAGCCCTTTAGACGTGGAGTTTCCTATCCCTAAGTCTAAGCCTTCCTACTGCCACAAGGATTTCCTACTTAGCTCCCACACACGTGCACATCATTGGTAACTTTTCCACCCCCATTTAAATACCTGGTAGTAGCCCTGACTATAAACGCTGGAGAAACTGGAAACAAGTCTGGGTTTCAAAACAAATACGCCTATTGTACTTTCAAAATAAAAAGTTATTTTTAAGGTGACATACTCAAGCAATAACAAATGTTAACAGGGTGGACAACACTGTCACACACTGTTTGAAAAAACGGGAACACCATAATTTAGGACATGTAACACACATTTTATAATGAGTCACTGAGGAAGAAGAGGCCATGGAGCACGATTGCTTAAGATTTGAGTGAGCGAAGAGAGCAAGACAAACCACTCCTCTAGCAGACTGAGGGAAGGGGGGGGGGGGACGGTCTGGACGCAGCGGGAACAATGCAAAATAACGGACGGTGGAGAGACGGCTCTCCATGCAACGCAATGGAGACGCATTACAGATGAACCAGTGTAAACTTGGGGTCAAACCTACTCGGACCAATCACTGTTGTCTGGCTCCAACACGGCATTGTCCAAATATAAAAAATGGCAATTGAATTGGCTTCATTTCGCTGGAGAAAGAGGTAAGGCATTTTTTATGAGTGATGTCACAGACGTCTGTCCAGTTCTATATATAGGCAATGGAGGAAACACAAGAGAAGAGCCCATCAGTGGAGGAGCAGCTGATCTGTTAGTGAAGGAGGATCTGAGCTGATGATGAGTGTTTCCTCTGCAGGTGAAGGTAGAAGGTGTGTGTGAGCTGATCCAGTGGATCCAGTGAATCCAGCAGCATGGATCAGTGTGAGGACACACAGGAGGGAGCCCCTCCCTCTAAAAGCACTCTGTGTGGGGAAGATGAGAGCCAGAGCAAAGCTCAGAGGTGAGATGAACATCTCTAACTGTCCAGGACTCTTCTCCATGTCAGAGCTCAGCACTCACATCAACAACCTTCATTCTTCACAGGAACCAACCTGGACCTGGATATGAACCCAGCTGGGTGTCCTTCAGGAGTGACAAGTCAAAAGATTTACCATTTTACTTCAAAGACATCAGTTCAAGAATGGACCAGTAAGTATTTGTCAGAGTTAAAGGAGGCTGGATAATAGTTCAGATCATCAACAGTTTTCAGCTGAATGACTTGAGGTCTGATTCAGTTCTTGTTTTCTGATTAGAATCACTTGGAGGATTATGTGGGATGAAATCTTTCCAGTTGAGTCTTCTGATAGTCTCTGAGAACAGAGATGTTGGAGAAGAATGGATCTGAATTGGTTTCTTTCAAACAACAAAAAAGAGAGACATAACTTAGGAGTGTCAAATTATCATGTTAATCGTGATTAATTACAGACAAATTAGAGAGTTTTTTTCTTTTTTTAAAAAATTAGGGGATTTTTTTTAATCCTGACTTGAGAGCTGCCAAAGAAAATTTCCAATGTACTTGTTTCTGAACCTTTAACGTGTAAATATGTCAATAAACTCTTCACATTGTTGTCCCAATAAAAATAAGAGAAATATTACAAAGTTCAGCCTTTCTTTGTGGAGTTTGCGTGTTCTTCTACTGTAATGTCTGGGCACTCCAGCTTATTACCACAGCCTCAAAAAATGTTTCATAGGCTAAGTTATAAATTAAAATATTTTAAATTTAACCATAATGGTTAAAAACTTTAAATACTTACTTCTCTTGCTATTGGGTCATTTTTCACAACAGTAGGAGATCTTACTTGTTTTATATAGCAGGAATTCTATCTGTGACTTGGTGAACTGAACTGACTCTAGTTAGTTTGGTCTTAAATCTACCAGCACAGACAGAATAGATCTGATTGTTCATAATTCTCCACAGAGTGGACCAGCAGAGCTCAGAGACTCCCAGTGGTCCGTCTGTCCAGCAGCATCAAACACAGCTGGACTCCATATTTCTGGTCTGTACATGAACAACAACTACTTGTCCATCATTCTGTTCACAGTCATCTCCATGCTGCACTTTGGAGACCAGTGGATTGTCAGTAAGGTTGGGCACCGATTAGGTTTTATTCGGTTCCGGTGCCAAAGCGCTTTTTTTGTATTGGTTGTGGTTCCTAATCAATGCCAATTTCAGTACTTTAGTTAAAAAGAATAATGCCAATATCTTTCCAAATCAACACATTTTCATTCCCAAGTTGTCACATATTGATGCATGGTAAAGACCTCAACATCAAAAATGTGCGTTTTCTACAAAAAAGTTCTACAAAAAAGCTCCAAAAAGTGAATTTCTTCAAAGAGTCATTATTGGGGCTTCTATCTCACTTGGGGTGTGTGTCTGGATAACAGCTGCTTCCACGGTGTTCCTGTGCCTTTGTGACTGAGCTTAAAGGCTGTCCCACATTAACCTGATAAGGGGAAACTTCAAGGGACCTTTTTTTTTATTGCTATCTTAACGAAAATAAGATAAACATCGCAGTTCAGGAGACCGGAGAAGGCTACCCCCGCTCCCCGCAGCGGCTGTCTGTCTGCCTGAGTATTGAGCAAGCGAGCTTGGCTGAAATCCAGGAGGCTGGCTGCAGCCAGAGAAACTGATGCACTAAGACAGTCTGCAGATCTGTCCAGAGTGAATCCCGTATGCTGGAGACAAGCTCTGGTAAATCCTGCGGCTCCGGTGGGTAAAAATAATTGATGGAAGTTCTGGACAAAATGTTCATTTGGATTAGTTTTTTTTTTCCTGCCGATCGGGTAACTGAAAATGTCACGTGCTCAAAGTTCCTGATTGGCTGATGTGACGTAGCGACCTGTCGAACTTCTGTGACCTGCTGTTACATCCTGCTGCTGTCTGGCCTCCTTTTCCATCCAGTTCCCTTTGGCTCACCTGGCAGGTGTGGCCAATGTGCCTTGATTGGCAGCTGGTGTCTATTTAAGTCGGAGGCGGCCACACCGAGCCAGGTAGGGAGCAGAGCAGCAGGCTGGGTTTAGTTTGTGCGGTGTTGTTTTGGGTTGGTTTTTGACATTTGTCTACTTTTTGTCCTCAGCAATCTTAGATTGCTAGGTTTTGTTGTATTAGTTTGGGGTTGGGCCTTGGTAGTTCTGATTTGCGGGTTTTGTTTAATTTATGTTCTTCAGGTAGTTTTGTAGGCAGCCTTAGCAGGGAGTTGCTGACTCGGACGGTCGTCATGGCTGGGTCAGTAGTCTCCCTGTCTTCTTTTTCTTTTGGCCAAGGTCCAAACTCTGTTTTGGTTTGTTCTTTTTACCATTCCCACTAATTAATTTTTACTTTATTTCAGGACACAGGTTTCCATTTATTTTAATAAACTGTGTTCCTTTATGTTTGGTGTCCAGTTAATGTTATTGTCCCCATCAACGGTCATCCCCTAGACTCTGGGCCAGTTTCCCATTGGGGACGTAACACCTGCTGTGAAATGCAGCCAGACATTTCAGCGCTGTACGCTCTCATGCTCACCCAGTCACTGGTCTTATATAAGCCCACTAACTATTACAGGAAAGGTAGAAGGACTGGCTAGAACTTCAATGTATTGAACAGAATAGAAGTATAAGACAAATAGACCTTCACTGTAACTTAGCACTGAATGAGGAACTGATTGGTTTCAGTAGAACCACATAAATCATAACGGTTCCTCCTTAGAACCTAATTTTGGTGCCCAGCCCTAATTGTCAGTGTGTCCAACATGGAGCTGATGTTAGGCTCCATGACTTCACTCTGATTGGCTCATTCATCTAGAATTCTGTTACAGCTGCTGGAGGACAACATTGTGACTTTTGTGAAGAAGGAGCTGAAGAAGATCCAGAAGATTCTGAGTCAGAGGGACTATGAGGAGGAGCTGGTGGGTGAAGATGAAGAGCAGAGGAGCAGCAGAGAGTCACTGATGAAGATCACAGAGAACTTCCTGAGGAGAATGAAGCAGGAGGAGCTGGCTGATCGACTGCAGAACAGTAAGAGGATTTCTCTGAGGGTTTCAGCTGTTGGACAAATGAAGATTTACTGATGTCTCAACACATGGAACAACATGGATTCAAACCCTCATCATTCAGGCTGTAGAGAGTTTATTAACTCTGATTGTTGTCTTCCTTCAGAACCTTCTGCTGCAGTTTGTCAATATCAAGTCCAATCTAGGCTTAAGAAGAAGTTCCAGTGTGTGTTTGAGGGAATCACTAAATCAGGAAACCCAACCCTTCTGAATGAGATCTACACAGAGCTCCACATCACAGAGGGAGGAACTGGAGAGCTGAATGAAGAACATGAGGTCAGACAGATTGAAGCAGCATCCAGGAAAGCAGACAGAGCAGAAACAAGCATCAGACAAGAAGAGCTCTTTCAACTCCCAGCTGGAAGACAAGAACCAATCAGAACCGTGATGACAAAGGGAGTGGCTGGCATTGGGAAAACAGTCTTAACACAGAAGTTCACTCTGGACTGGGCTGAAGGCAAAGCCAACCAGAACATCCACTTCATATTTCCATTCACTTTCAGAGAGCTGAATGTGCTGAAAGAGGAGAAGTTCAGCTTGGTGGAACTTGTTCATCACTTCTTCCCTGAAACCAACGGAATCTGCAGCTTTGAAGACTTCCAGATCATCTTCATCTTTGATGGTCTGGATGAATGTCGACTTCCTCTGGACTTCCACAAGACTCAGATCCTAACTGACCCTAGAAAGTCCACCTCAGTGGTTGATCTGCTGACAAACCTCATCAGGGGGAACCTGCTTCCCTCTGCTCACCTCTGGATAACCACACGACCTGCAGCAGCCAATCAGATCCCTGCCAAGTGGGTTGACATGGTGACAGAGATCAGAGGGTTCAATGATCCACAGAAGGAGGAGTACTTCTGGAAGAGATTAAGAAGTATAAAGCAGGCCAGAAGGATCATCTCCCACATCAAGAGATCCCGAAGCCTCCACATCATGTGCCGCATCCCAGTCTTCTGCTGGATCACTGCTACAGTTCTGGAGGATCTGCTGAAGAGCAGAGAGGGAGGAGAGCTGCCCAAGAGCCTGACTGAGATGTACATCCACTTCCTGGTGGTTCAGGCCAAAGTCAAGAAGGTCAAGTATGATGGAGGAGCTGAGACAGATCCTCACTGGAGTCCAGAGAACAGGAAGATGGTGGAGTCTCTGGGAAAACTGGCTTTTGAGCAGCTGCAGAAAGGAAACCTGATCTTCTATGAATCCGACCTGACAGAGTGTGGCATCGATATCAGAGCAGCCTCAGTGTACTCAGGAGTGTTCACAAAGATCTTTAGAGAGGAGACAGGACTGTACCCGGACAAGGTGTTCTGCTTCATCCATCTGAGTGTTCAGGAGTTTCTGGCTGCTCTTCATGTCCACCTGAACTTCATCAACTCTGGGGTCAACCTCATTGAGGAACAACAGAAAAAAAACAAGATCTATAAACTGAAGCAAAGTAACTCAGTCCAGTTCTACCAGAGTGCTGTGAACAAGGCGTTACAGAGTCCAAACGGACACCTGGACTTGTTCCTCCGCTTCCTCCTGGGTCTTTCACTGCAGACCAATCAGAATCATCTACAAGGTCTTCTGACTCAGACAGGAAGTAGCTCACAGACTAACCAGGAAACAGTCCAGTACATCAAGAAGAAGATCAGTGAGAATCTGTCTGCAGAGAAAAGCATCAACCTGTTCCACTGTCTGAATGAACTGAATGATGGTTTTCTAGTGGAGGAGATCCAACAGTCCCTGAGTTCAGGACGTCTCTCCACAGATGAACTGTCTCCTGCTGAGTGGTCAGCTCTGGTCTTCATCTTACTGTCATCAGAAGAAGATCTGGAAGTGTTTGACCTGAAGAAATACTCTGCTTCAGAGGAGGCTCTTCTGAGGCTGCTGCCAGTGATCAAAGCCTCAGACAAAGCTCTGTAAGAACTCTCAAGAACATTACCATTAGTGAACACAGGAATTAAATGTATTATTCATTGTTTAAGCCAACATCTTTATGCATACAACATTTGTCAAAAAATAAATAAAAATAAAACTATGCACAGTAGGATCCAGACAGAAGAAAAGTATATTTTTAAATAGACACATTCTACATAGCAATTCAACACAAGATGACAATTGACAAGAATTTCTGTCTTACTTTGTTTTCTTCAGACTGAGTGGCTGTAATCTGTCAGAGAGAAGCTGTGCAGCTCTGTCTTCAATTCTCAGCTCTCAGTCCTCCAGACTCAGAGATCTAGATCTGAGTAACAACAACCTGCAGGATTCAGGAGTGAAGCTTCTGTCTACTGGACTGGAGAGTCCACACTGTAAACTGGAGACTCTCAGGTCAGATTTTGTTTTTAAATTAAAACCTTTTTTCCAGGTTGTATCTAATTTTTCGGCATTAAAAGAATATTTTAGATGTTTTTCCGTGAAGCTCACACCAGAGGAATGTTTACCAAAATTGTTCTTATTTTCTTTTCAATTTTTCCCTTTTGGGTTGCCATAGTGAATCAGTTTCCTCCATCTAATCTTGTCTTCAGCATCCTCTTCTTTAACACCAGCTACCTTCATGTCCTTGTTCACTGCATCCATAAACCTCCTCTTTGGTCTTTCTCTAGACCTCTTGCCTTCCAGCTCTAGACTTCTACTAATATGTTCACTGTCCCTCATCTTGATATTTCTGAACCATCTCAGAATTGTCTCTCTGACTTTATGTCAAAAACCTCTAACTCGTGCTGTCCCTTTGATGGACTCCTTCCTGATCCTATCCGTCGTGGCAACTCCAAAAGAGTTTACCAGGTATTAAAATCAAGATACAATATCTAAGGAAGACATAGTGTTTATGCATATTTTATGACTCCATCTGTGCATCTGTAAAAACTACAGGCATGAAGCCCAATGAGGCAAATTGAATTTGTGATATTGGGCTATATAAATAAAATTGAATTGAATTGAATTGAATTTAGAAAAAGTACACTCTATTAAGTTTTGAAGATTTTAGAAAGTGTACTTTAATTAATTTTGAAATACATTAGTGGTCTTGCCCCAGAAATTCTAAGCAACACGATTCAAAAAGATTAAACACAAGAGGAGCTGCTAATGGTGACTATAGACCAGCCAAATGTTGGACCACATTCGGTCAAAGACCATACCTGTCTAATTCAAAGCCCTCCCAGATCTAAAACAATTTACATGTAAAATAAAACAATGGCTCAAGTCCAGTCAAGCCAGTGGACATTTGAACCATTGCTTTGTTGGGATTATTCTAGATTACAATTTTTCTCGATCATTTAAGTGCATTTCTCACAACAGAATTAAATGTATCACAACAGTTGGTGCAACCTCCACAACATTTAATTCAATTCAATTTTAATTACATAGCCCAATATCATGAAGAAAAATCCGCTCATTGGGCTTCATTTAGTAATTTGGGCAAAACCTAGTGTCAGTTTCATGTTCATTTCATTCAATGGTATATCCTTCTGGACACAAACCAATTGATTAAGTACAAATCTCTACAAAATGGTCACTTTATCATGTTTTTAAAATTATCTACATTTGTCCAACTGATTAGTCATTGTTTACATAACTAAAAATCTTTATTGCATTTCTTGTATCTTTCCACACACTTCTTGAACATGTTGTCAAACATCTTGTACATACATTTCACAGTTTTTCTCAATTGATTTAGTACTTTTCTCACATCAGTGTTAAAGTATTAGTGCAAACCATTGTAGAAAACCTTCAAAAGCAAGTCACTTTCTGAAAATGCAAGTCAGTTGCTCATAATGGTTAGTTCATGCTTGAAAAATCAAGTTTTTATGTCAGTGAAAGTTTCAGTGTAGTCAAAATAACACGTTATGACTCCAGCTTCTTTAAAAGAATAAGTAAAAAGATTTCAGCATGTTTTCAATGAGACTGATTATTCTGGAAATGTTTCCCAATGTCATGTAATGTGAAGACAGCAGTATGAACCATGCTTGAAAATTTGAAAACTCAAATTCAATCTAAAAAAAAGACACTGAATATGGACTTTATTTTGTTTATTTGTAACCATTCACAGCATTATGCAAATGGAAATAAAACAACAAAAATAAACTTCCCTTGGCTCAGTCAATCTTGCTGAAGTAGTTCTGAAACTGAAAATACTGTCAAACAGAGAGTGCTGCAATCAATCATAGACGACTAGACACACTCGTCTGTTTGGCCACATATTTTCATCTACATCACAGTGAATATCAGCTCTACCAATGCACCATGGAAAGTATCTTCTAGAAAACCGTGTCCACCTTGTGCAGGACTCTGCCATGATGTTGTCACCAGCTGCATCTATGGTCTCTAGCAGGTCATTTGGGTATTTTCAAAGACACTTTTACAGAGCAGTGTCCGCCTCAGCAGAACCCAGTTCAGGAAGTGGTCTTCTGAATGGAGGGCGGGGAATGTTGAAACTAAAGTAAGAATGGAAGTAGCAGATCCACCTGAAGCTCTGGGTGATTCAGTTCCTGCATAGTGAAAGTTCTAAATGTGACTCAAATTGAGACATAAAGTCCAAACCTTGATCACATAAGAGACAAAGACAACAAAAGGAGAAAGTTAGAGATTGTGTGAACAAGTAGCATCATTAGCTTCACTGACATTCTCTCACTCTTTCTGCCTTGTTGTATGTCTGCAGTCTGTCAGGTTGTCTGATCACAGAGGAAGGATGTACTTCTCTGGCTTCAGCTCTGAAGTCCAACCCCTCCCATCTGAGAGAGCTGGACCTGAGCTACAATCATCCAGGAGAGGCTGGAATTAAGCTGCTTTCTGCTGCACTGGAGGATCCAGACTGGAGACTGGACACTCTCAGGTATGGAAAGACCTGCTTCTGACACTCATGTGACTGAGGAGGACAACTATTTGTACTTCTCTCAGCTCTGCACATGGATCATCTCAGAATTAGTGTCAGTAGTCTCTATTTTTGATTTAAAGAGGCTTTATTCATAGACTTTATCAAATCAGAAAACAGCCGCAATGTTAAGAAGCTGACAAACTCTGCTCATGTTTGATGGATTATTGTGGTCATCAGATCAACAACTCTGGGTCGTCATTGACTCACTAAACATAGTGAAACTCCAGCAGTTTGGTATTCCTGAATAAATTCCTGAATGTGGTATAAATCCTGAATTTCCCAGAGGATTTCCAAAGAGATTAATAAAGTATTTTCTATTCTATTCTATTCTATTCTATTCTATTCTATTCTATTCTATTCTATTCTATTCTATTCTGTTCTGTTCTGTTCTGTTCTGTTCTATTCTGTTCTATTCTATTCTATTCATGCTGTCTCAGCAGTTTACCTCAGTGATGACGTGGTTTCTCCTTCCTGCTAATTCAACATAGATTACATGAAAAGAACCTTCAAACTGCTGGATGATGACGAATCAGGACAAAACTTTAAAGTAAATGTATTCAGCTCTTGGACTTTTCCTTCATAGGTGTAGAACAATAACAGAATGAGAGCCATGTGATGTTGATGTTTGAATCCTGAAAGAAGCTGTGCTCTCCTGACTCTCCTCCTCTTTTCAGGGTGGAGCCTGCTGGAGTCCAGTGGTTGACTCCAGGTCTGAGGAAGTGTAAGTGTGATTTTTATTTGATTAATAGCAACAAAGAATAACACATTCAAACATCAATCATTCATGAGTCTTCTTTAAAGTGTTCATCAATGAACAGATGATGGATCAATAACTGCATCTGGATTGTGTTTGTTTCTCCATCAGATTCTTGTCGTCTCACAATCGACACAAACACAGTGAACAGAAACCTCAAACTGTCTGACAACAACAGGAAGGTGACCTTTGAGGAGGAGCTTCAGTCATATCCTGATCATCCAGACAGATTTGATCACTGGCATCAGCTGCTGTGTAGAGATGGTCTGACTGGTCGCTGTTACTGGGAGGTTGAGTTGACAAATAGAGTTTCCATATCAGTGAGTTACAGACGAATTAAAAGGAAAGGAAACACTAATGATGGTTTGCTTGGACAGAACAATCTGTCCTGGGGTCTGTTCTACTCTGATTATGATGGTTTCTATGTTTGGCACAATAACAAAATGGTATCAGTCTCCTCCTCCTCTTCCTCTTCCTCCCTCAGAGTAGCAGTGTATGTAGACTGTCCTGTTGGAACTCTTTCCTTCTTCAGAGTTTCCAATGACTCACTGATCCACCTTAACACCTTCAACACCACATTCACTGAACCTCTTTACCCTGGATTTGGGTTCTGGCCTGGTTCCTCAATGCTTCTGTGTTAAGTTCAGTCTTAATGTTCTGGTTCTGTTAGAGGAAATCAGATGTTCTTATGGTTAGTCATGTTTCTTTTTGTGTATTGTTGTTTTTACACAAAGGGGAATGAGATGA
>NC_050513.1:13616773-13625203 GCF_002922805.2 Oryzias melastigma | reverse complement strand
GAGCTCAGCACTCACATCAACAACCTTCATTCTTCACAGGAACCGACCTGGACCTGGAGATGAACCCAGCTGTGTGTCCTTCAGGAGTGACAGATCAAAGAATATTCCTCCTAACTTCAGAGCCATCAGTTTGGGAGAAGAACAGTAAGTGTTTGTCACAGTTAAAGAAGGCTGGATAATAGTTCAGATGATCAAACATTTTCAGCTGAATGACTTGAGGTCTGGTTCGGTTCTCGATCTCTGATCAGACTCACTTGGAGCATCGTGTGCGATAAGATCTTTTTTAGTTGAGTCTTCTGAGAGTCTCTCTGAAATCAGACATGTTGAAAAAAGGATGGATTTTAATGGATTGGAATTGTTTTGTTTTTCAAACAGTATAAACAAAAAATACAAAACAAATCAAACCAAAGAAATATATATTTTTAGAAGTGTCAATTGAACACGGTTGTCGCAACCAAGTAAATATGTTTTTTTTTTTAATTATGTAAATCTCATTTTTAATCTGTAGCTATTTACATGTTCTCAAATATAAAACAAATGTCTAATTGCATGCTTGCATGAACGTTGTATTTAACTCTACTGAAACAATGTCTGACTGTACTTTGTTGTAGGTGTCCCTCTAATTGTCTTTGCATGCAGTGCGCGCCTATCACTGCTGTAAGGCTAACAATATGCAACTTTGTAGGTCTTAACAGATCAAATCCAAAATAAGGCCATAAAGTGTGTCTCATGTCCTACTTCGTATGATTTTTTTTCTCATCTCTTCAGTTGTAGTCCAGAGGTAGAGCTGTTGACCTCTGAACGGTAGGGGCAGGTTAAATTCCTGTTCTGCCCACCCATACTTCGAGTTTGTCTAGGGCAAGGCACACATTACTCCCAAAGATTATAGGTTGGTGGCAGTGTTCAGTGGCTGAGCTGTCATCAGTGTATGAATGTTTGTCTCCATGAATGAATGGGACTGTGACAGTAAAAGGCTTTGGACCTTCTAAGAATGTAGTAAAGGTTTAGGGGAATCATTCTGTGACAACGAGCCAGCGTCATGATGATCCATGTGCAGTAATTTATTGAGAACACATGGAAAGGTAGGGGGCTGAAAGGCAGGGATCGAGGATCAGGCAGATGGTGATGCAGGAAGAACGCTCAGAAATGTAGCCCAGAGACAAAAACAAGACTTTGCAGCAAGCAGAGCTCAGTGCTCAAACTAAATACTGCTGGGAGGGATTACTGACGGGAACCAGCTATTGGGTTCCTGACAGCAACAGCGGGGGCTGATGGGAAGGGAAGTATGGACAACCAGGAAGTATCAGATAGTTCCCACTGAAGCCCAGAGGGGGAAACAGTGAACCGATTCATGACACATTTGTCGATTGGATTAAAATATTATATCACAACTGAAATGCATCAGTCAGAACTAACAGGTTTCTGAAAGTTTATTCTTGGAAGGGTAACCAGACAGGGTTGTTCACTGTCCACTTCTCTTTTTGCTATATCCAGTGAACCTCTTGCTGCAGCAATAAAATTAGAGCATTAAAAGAATTAAAACAAAACACATCCATCATAAAATTAGTTTTTATACAGATGACATACTACTTTTTCTACATAATTGACATATCAATGAAAACACTGCTATAGAGCAGTTGGAATTGGGAAATCATCTTAGGTAGTATTCTGAAGGTCTGTAAGACAGTATCAAATGTGGTCATCACATCTATATACCCGATGTAGAGATGATGATCCTTATGGATTTCATAGGCCTTCTCTATTAGCAAAGGGACAGCTGAGATGTGATCCATTGTGGACCGATTCGGTATGAAGCCTGCCTGCTTCTGACGGCTGCAAGAGCACAAATAAGCAAGATCCTTGTAAAGGACCTAGTTCACCTTAAACTTTCTCAAACTCAACAGTGACAAAACCGAATTACTCCTTGTAGGCTCCAAATCCACCCTTTCCAAAGTTTCCAATTTTACACTTTCCATTGACTCCTTTTCTGTTTCTCTTTCCCCTCGGGTTCAGAGTCTGGGTGTCATCCTTGACAGTTAATTTTCTTTTTAATCTGACACCAATGGCATTACTCTGTCTGCCTACTTTCATCTGCGTAATATTAATCGTCTCTGCTCCTCCCTCATTGTCCACTCTGCTTTCATTTTGTTTCATAGTCTGGTCACTTCTCGCCTTGGCTACTGCAATGCTTTTCTCTCTGGTTTTCCCAATAAGACTAAACTTCAACTAGTCCAGAATTCAGCTGATTGTATCATTACCACAACTCCCTCCTTCCATCACATCCCTCCCATTCTACAACAGCTGCACTGGCTCCCGGTTGTTTTCAGGAATAAATCCAAACTTCTTCTCTACACTTTCAAAGCCCTTCATAACATGGCTCCTTCCCACATCCCACATCTCTAATCTCCCCATGCTAAGAGTGCCCTTGAGTGTTTTGAAAGGCACTTTTAAATAAAATACATTTTTATTATTAAGAAGTTCCCCAAGATAGAAAGTAGACTAATACCATTCCTGCACATGAGCCTTTAATCCTGATGTTTCCAGAAGAGAAGTATAATCCCTGTGGTCTATAACTAGGAAGATTATCTGTCTCCCACACATCATTAAATATGTGGGTTAGCTACTTCACCATGCTGTTCTCACCCAATTTCAGCATCTCAGTAGTTATGGCACAGATACCAGGGGCTGTCCTGTTGCTGAGATGATGTGATGGAGCCCTGACTTCCTGGGGTGTAATAGGGTCTGTTCTGCAAGTGTTGTTGGGGTCAGTACAGTTTGTAGATGTTGGGCTGGTGGGATGAACTATAGAGATTATGTGCTGCAGAAGGAGGCTGATGTGTTCTTTCCAGATTTTGATGCAGTTTTCTTCTGTTTGAAATAAGATTGCTTTCAGAGTCTTTCACTGGTGCTGTTTTGATGCATGTGCCACAGATTCTAAGTCTTGGGTTTCTGCTTGCCAGAACTTCTCTATCCACACATTACACTGATGGTTTGGTCAGCAGTACTCAATCAGGTTGCCTCAGAGCCAGGCTTTAAGTCATTTTAAAAATGTAAATGTCTGCTCTTAAATTTCTTTTCAGTTTTCTTTTGGAGGATCAAAAGTATTTGACTGAATTCAATTTTTTGAAGATCTTCCAGTTAATTACTTTTTTAGCAGCCAGGGCATCAAAATTTCAGTGATGGCAATGTTAGGATCACTGAGTAAGGAAGAGTCCAGGCGAGGAAGTCTATGTGTTTGTTGGTGAGAGCTTTAATCTGAGCTGGACTGCTAGCAGATGATGATCTGTGTTGCTAAGCCATGCTTCTTTGTATATCTGGCAGTTGATTACAAATCATTTCCAGCGTTGAGGTGTAAGGATGTCATCTAATCAAAGACCATTGTGCAAGAAGATCATTTCTAATAAATAAGTATATTTTTTTCAGGACCCATCAGAGACTCAGAACTGGATCTGAACTCGGCAGTGTGTCCTTCCGTAGGTGCCAATCAATGGAAAATCTTTCTAATTTTAATTCAGCAGCATCTTCTTCAACAGAGAGGTGAGCAGCATGTATATGCTGACACTGGGTCAAATGAGAGAAATGTTTTCATTACAATATATTTTTGATGTGAGTTGAATATTCAAGCAAATGAATGCAAATAAAACCTCTGCTTTAAGTTAAATTTCTCTTCTTCTTCCTTCCTTTTTTGATCTTAAAGCTGTCCCTGATGATTTGTTTTGCTGCATTTTCATCCTTAAAGTTTTAAAGAAGCATTGACCACACTGTTCACCCCTCCTCCTCCTCCTCCTTGCCTCCATCAAGCTTTGACAGGGGTTGAGTCATTCAAGGAGGGGTGCAGCAACAGGAAAAATTATTGATTATGTCAAACTTTTGAGTAATTTTATTTTTAGTTTTAATTATTATATTGTTTTAACATTTCATACAAAATGATTGATGTGTTAAACTATTAAAAAAAAAAAAAAACATTGCAATTTGGTACCTCCTCCAGCAGATGACGTCCTAGGCAGCCGCCTAGCTCACCTATACTCGGGGTCTGTGAACCAGAGTTTTCAGTTTGAACTGTGCTGCTGTAAAAGCTGCAAAGTTTGCACAACCCAGGTTGATTTGTTTAGCAAGTAGTCTGTGCCTTGTATCAAAGACAGTATAGATAAATCAACAATGCCTTTATATAGATGGACAGAGTCTGTTTTGATATGATCCATCATTTTGCTGTTATAAATCGTAATATTTGATTTTTGGATGACAATTACGATTCTGTTTATGTTCAAATGTGAGGGTCAACAAATGTAAATTAAAACTCCTATAAGATTTCTCTAAAATATTGAATCAGGGTTGCACTTTAGTGTAGGGGTAACCTTTCACGCCTGGCAGTGAGAGGACCCTGGTTCAGATTCCAGCTGGGACCTTTCTTTGTTGTATTTGCATGTTCTCCCACTGTCATCTCTAGGCACTCGAGCTTCCTCTCACAGCCCAACAAATGTTTCATAGGTTAAATGATCTAAATTAATCTTCTTAAAATCTTAACAGGGTGGAAACATATTTTAAATGTTTACATTTTCTATTGAGTCATTTTACATGAGAGTAAACAGAAATTCTCTTGTTTTTATAGTAGGAATTCTATGTGTGACCTGGTGAACTGAGCTGACTTTAGTTAGTTTTGTTTTAAACCTCCCAGCACAAACAGAATGGATCTGATTGTTGATGATTCTCCACAGAGAGGACCAGCAGAGCTCAGAACCTCCCAGTGGTCCGTCTGTCCAGCAGCATCAAACACAGCTGGACTCCATATTTCTGGTCTGTACATGAACAACAACTACTTTTCCATCATTCTGTTCACAGTCATCTCCATGCTGCACTTTGTAGACCAGTGGATGGTCAGTAAGGTTGGGCACCGAATGGGTTTTATTCGGTTCCGGTGCCAAAGCGTTTTTTTTTTTTGGTTGCGGTTCCTAATCAATGCCAATTTCTGGACTTCAATTAAAACAAGAATAATGCCTACATCTTTCCAAATCAACAGATTTTCATTCCCAAGTTGTCACATAATGATGCATGGTAAAGACCTAAACATCAAAAATGTACGTTTTGGGTGTCGTCATTTTATGACATGCCGGCTGTTCCCTTTAAATCAGGGCTCCCCAAGCCCTGAAACCGGTAGCCTGCCCCTCTTTTGGCATGCAATGAATTCACTGTTCGCCACCTGCCAAAACTGGGATCTTGAGCTTGACGCCGCGGCTGTGTGTGGGTGTCTGTCTATGTCACACTGACAATGAATGGAAGATACAATGATGTTGAAAGATCAGGATTATTTATTGTGAAGAGTTCTACAAATAAGCTCAAAAAAAGGAAATCCTTCAAAGAGTCATTATTGGGGCTTCTATCTCACTTAGGGTGTGTGTCTGGATAAGAGCCGCTTCCACGGTGTTTCTGTGCCTTTGTGACTGAGTTTAAAGGCTGTCCCGCATTAACCTGAGAAGGGGAAAGCATTAAGAGACCTTTTTGTATTATTGTCTTGACGAAAATAAGATAAACATCGCAGTTCAGGGGAACGGAAAAGGCTACCCCTGTTCCCCGCAGCGGCTGTCTCTGCCTGCGTATTGAGCAAGCGAGCTTGCCTGAAATCCGGGAGGCTGGCTGCAGCCAGAGAACTGACGCGCTAAGACAGTCTGAAGATCTGTCCAAAGAGAATCCTGTATGCTGGAGACAAGCTCTGGTAAATCCTTCACTTAAACTTAGCACTGAAATGAGGAACTGATTGCAGCAGCTTCTTTTGGTTTCAGTATAACTGGATAAATCATAACTGTTCCTATTTCAAACCTAATTTTAGTGCCTAGCCCTAATTGTCAGTGTGTCCAACATGAAGCTGATGTTTGGCTCCATGACTTCACTCTGATTGGCTCATTCATCTAGAATTCTGTTGCAGCTGCTGGAGGACAACATTGTTACTTTTGTGAAGAAGGAGCTGAAGAAGATCCAGAAGATTCTGAGTCAGAGGGAGGATGATGAGGAACTGGAGGATGAAGATGAAGAACAGAGGAGCAACAGAGAGTCACTGAGGAAGATCACAGAGAACTTCCTGAGGAGAATGAAGCAGGAGGAGCTGGCTGATCGACTGCAGAACAGTAAGAGGGTTTCTCTGAAGGTTTCAGATGATGATAAATGAAGATTTACTGATGTCTCAACACATGGAACAACATAGATTCATATCATCATTATTCATTGTCTTCCTTCAGAACCTTCTGCTGCAGTTTGTCGACATCAAGTCCAATCTAGCTTGAAGAAGAAGTTCCAATGTGTGTTTGAGGGAATCACTAAAGAAGGAAACCCAACCCTTCTGAATGAGATCTACACAGAGCTCTACATCACAGAGGGAGGAACGGGAGAGCTGAATGAAGAACATGAGGTCAGACAGATTGAAGCAGCATCCAGGAAAGCAGACAGAGCAGAAACCAGCATCAGACAAGAAGAGCTCTTTCAACTCCCAGCTGGAAGACAAGAACCAATCAGAACCGTGATGACAAAGGGAGTGGCTGGCATCGGGAAAACAGTCTTAACACAGAAGTTCACTCTGGACTGGGCTGAAGGCGAAGCCAACCAGAACATCCACTTCATATTTCCATTCACTTTCAGAGAGCTGAATGTGCTGAAAGAGGAGAAGTTCAGCTTGGTGGAACTTGTTCATCACTTCTTCCCTGAAACCAAAGCAGCAGGAATCTGCAGCTTTGAAGACTTCCAGATCATCTTCATCTTTGATGGTCTGGATGAATGTCGACTTCCTCTGGACTTCCACAAGACTCAGATCCTAACTGACCCTAGAAAGTCCACCTCAGTGGGTGATCTGCTGACAAACCTCATCAGGGGGAACCTGCTTCCCTCTGCTCGCCTCTGGATAACCACACGACCTGCAGCAGCCAATCAGATCCCTGCTGACTGTGTTGACATGGTGACAGAGATCAGAGGGTTCAATGAGCCACAGAAGGAGGAGTACTTCAGGAAGAGATTCAGAGATGTAGATCAGTCCAGAAGGATCATCTCCCACATCAAGAGATCCCGAAGCCTCCACATCATGTGCCACATCCCAGTCTTCTGCTGGATCACTGCTACAGTTCTGGAGGATCTGCTGAAGAGCATAGAGGGAGGAGAGCTGCCCAAGAGCCTGACTGAGATGTACATCCACTTCCTGGTGGTTCAGGCCAAAGTCAAGAAGGTCAAGTATAATGGAGGAGCTGAGACAGATCCTCACTGGAGTCCAGAGAACAGGAAGATGATGGAGTCTCTGGGAAAACTGGCTTTTGAGCAGCTGCAGAAAGGAAACCTGATCTTCTATGAATCCGACCTGACAGAGTGTGGCATCGATATCAGAGCAGCCTCAGTGTACTCAGGAGTGTTCACACAGATCTTTAGAGAGGAGACTGGACTGTACCAGGACAAGGTGTTCTGCTTCATCCATCTGAGTGTTCAGGAGTTTCTTGCTGCTCTTCATGTCCACCTGACCTTCATCAACTCTGGAGTTAATCTCATGGAGGAAAAGCAGAAGATGTCAGTCCAGTTCTACCAGAGTGCTGTGAACAAAGCTTTACAGAGTCCAAATGGACACCTGGACTTGTTCCTCCGCTTCCTCCTGGGTCTTTCACTGCAGACCAATATGAATCTCCTACAAGGTCTTCTGACACAGACAGGAAGTAGCTCACAGACCAGTCAGGAAACAGTCCAGTACATCAAGAAGAAGTTCAGTGAGAATCTGTCTGCAGAGAAAAGCATCAACCTGTTCCACTGTCTGAATGAACTGAATGATGGTTCTCTAGTGGAGGAGATCCAACAGTCCCTGAGTTCAGGACGTCTCTCCACAGATGAACTGTCTCCTGCTCAGTGGTCAGCTCTGGTCTTCATCTTACTGTCATCAGATGAAGATCTGGAAGAGTTTGACCTGAAGAAATACTCTGCTTCAGAGGAGGCTCTTCTGAGGCTGCTGCCAGTGATCAAAGCCTCCAACAAAGCTATGTGAGAACTCTCACTGAAATCACTTTAAGTGAACAACTGAATTATACTTATTATTCATTGTTTTTCCCAATCAATTATACATACAACATTTTTCAAATAAGTTATAAACAATGGGAAACAGACAGAAGAAAAGTACGTTTTTAAATTTACTCATTCTACATTACCAAATCAACCACAGATGACAATTGGCAAATATTTGATCATTAACTGCTGTTCTATTTTGCTTTTCTTCAGAATGGGTGGCTGTAATCTGTCAGAGAGAAGCTGTGCAGCTCTGTCTTCAGTTCTCAGCTCTCAGTCCTCCAGTCTCAGGGATCTGGACCTGCGTAACAACAACCTGCAGGATTCAGGAGTGAAGCTTCTGTCTGCTGGACTGGAGAGTCCACACTGTAAACTGGAGACTCTCAGGTCAGATTGCTTTTTTTTATTCAA
>NC_050513.1:13594853-13616514 GCF_002922805.2 Oryzias melastigma | reverse complement strand
AGTCTGGCCTCTCTGACTTTATCTCCAAAACCTCTAACATGTGCTGTCCCTCTGATGTATTCATTCCTGATCCTATCCAACCTGGTCAATACCAAAGAGTTAAAAAAAAAATAAATAAAAATGAAGATGTATATAATATTTATGGAAGACACACATAATTGGGATTTAAAAAGACATAAAAATCCCACATTTACTTAGTTTGATGATCACAGTTATCATTCTGGATTTGTGGTTTGTCTCATTAGAATAAAAAAGGAGGAGATAGGTCCATCCAGGTATACTAGAAGAAGTGCATGTTTATGGCTTTAATCAATAATCCACACACAGTATGCAAATTAAAAACATGCGCAGCTCAATTACAGCAGTTGTGTAAGAGAATGCAGTTGTTCCAAAGTGTCTACAGCTGATCTGAACAAATGTAGAACATCTTTGTACATTGAAACAAACCAATAGCAGCACTAATCTGAGTAGAGCAGCTGCTGCCTCAGCAGAACCCAGTTCAAGAAGAGTTCGAGAACGAGAGAGAAGGTACAGTAGAAATAGAACTGGTGGATCCTTCTGAAGCTCCGGAGGATTTAGTTCCTGCAGAGTGAAAGTTAAAATGTAAAATTTGTCCAAACTGATTCATGAAGTCAAAACTTTGATCACAAAGACAATGAATGAAGAAAAATCCAGTTTGTATAACCAGTAAATATCAACTTCACTGCAGTTCTCTCACACTGTCTTGTGTTGTGTGTCTGCAGCCTGTCAGGTTGTCTGATCACAGAGGAAGGCTGTGCTTCTCTGGCTTCAGCTCTGAAGTCCAACCCCTCCCATCTGAGAGAGCTGGACCTGAGCTACAATCATCCAGGAGAGGCTGGAATTAAGCTGCTTTCTGCTGCACTGGAGGATCCAGACTGGAGACTGGACACTCTCAGGTATGGAGAGACCTGCTGCAGACAGTCATGAGACAGAAAGAGGAAGAACTGAAAATATACTATTTGCCTTCACTCAGCAAAGATTCTCAGAGTTAGTGTCAGCAGTCTTTATTTTGTATTTTGAAATCAATTTCTGTCTTTTTCCTTTTTTGTTTTTTTCCAAAATGCTGCAATGAAGAGGACAGAAAGGCACTTAATTCACAGACTTTACCAACTCAGAAAACAACAGATATGTTAAGAGGCTGACACAGTCTAATCATGTTTGATGATTATTGTGGTCATTAGATGAACAGCTCTGGGCCTTTATTCATTCTAAACATAGTGAAGGTCAACCAATGTGGTTTTCCTGCAGCACAATGCAGTCCCCATCAGTGATGACATGGTTTCTGCTTATTCCTGCTGCTTCAAGTGAGATAAAATGAAAATTCATACTGCTGGACTATGAGTCAGGACAGAACTTTACAGTAGATGTGTCCAGATGTTGGACTGTTCCTTCATCAGTGTACAACAGTAAAATAATGAGAGCCATGTGAGGTGTTTGTTTGAATTCTGAAAGACGGTGTTATGACCTCCCTCGTCTTTCTTTCAGGACGGAGCCTGCTGGAGTCCAATGGCTGACTCCAGGTCTGAGAAAGTGTAAGTTTTTTATAGCAACAAAGCAGCTCATGTTCAAACATCTTCAAACGGTCTCATCACTCATTCACAAGTCTTCATCAAAGTGTCCATCAATGATCAGATGATGAATCCATACCTTCATCTGGATTGTGTTTGTTTCTCCATCAGATTCCTGTCGCCTCACAATCGACACAAACACAGTGAACAGAAACCTCAAACTGTCTGACAACAACAGGAAGGTGACCTTTGAGGAGGAGCTTCAGTCATATCCTGATCATCCAGACAGATTTGATCACTGGTATCAGCTGCTGTGCAGAGATGGTCTGACTGGTCGCTGTTACTGGGAGGTTGAGTTGACAAATAGAGTTTCCATATCAGTGAGTTACAGAGGAATCAGAAGAAAATTAAACACTAATGATGGTTTGCTTGGACAGAACAATCTGTCCTGGGGTCTGTTCTACTCTGATTATGATGGTTTCTATGCCTGGCACAATAACAAAATGACATCAATCTGCTCTTCTTCCTCCTCCTCTCTCAGAGTAGCAGTCTATGTGGACTATCCTACTGGAACTCTTTCCTTCTTCAGAGTTTCTAATGACTCACTGATCCACCTTCACACTTTCAACACCACATTCACTGAACCTCTTTACCCTGGATTTGGGTTCTGGCCTGGTTCCTCAATAGTTCTGTAATAAGTTCAGTCTTAATGTTCTGGTTCTGTTAGAGGAAACCAGATGGTCTGATGGTTAGTCATGTTTCTTTTTGTTATTGTTGTTTTTGAACTCTCACAAAGGAGAATGAGATGATTACACACTAGATATATAATATATCTGTAAAAACTACAGGCATGAAGCCCAATGAGGCAAATTGAATTTGTGATATTGGGCTATATAAATAAAATTGAATTGAATTGAATTGAATTGAATTGAATATAGACTATTCCCCTACCCCTCCGGCTTCTCCTTACCCTCCAATTGTAGGGGAATTTGGAGGGGTAGGGGTACCTGAAATTGTTTTTTAAGGGTAACGCGTGGGTCGATCCTTATTGCGCTGTGTCCCCAAGGAGAAACACATTTCTTCATGTGGGTGTTTTCTGAATAGGGCTGTAACGAGTATCGGGGTGCTCGGGTATTCGCGATCTGCTCCCAAAATTTTGAGTATGAATACTCGCGACATCCAAGATCGCTGATTCGCAATCTTTATAAATGTAGTAAATTGTAGCAAAATGTGATCAAAATATCAATTGGTGACAATGTATTTTTGCTCTGGAATGCAGATTAATGTCAGATTTTGAGTTTACAAACTAAAATTAAGCTGAAAGAGCCGCCGTACTTCCAACGGAAGTAAACACATCTTCGTGGCGGTGATGCTTCAGGTTTTAAAAAGTAAAACTAGCGAGAGCTTTTTTCCGTTCAAAAACTGAGACTGAAGTTCCGCTCACAGACATAACTTCTGAAACAATGAATTAGCTTTAACATCAGAGCTTTAGCTCCAGTGTTTACATTATTTTGGTTATGATAACTCTTCAACATTTCACGTAATTAACGAAACTCCAGCTTATTCTGAAGAAACAGCCTCGCGCTGCTGAAAGGTGGATGTAGTCAACCTGAATCAGCTGATTCTGCAGAGAAAAAAAGACTTTTCATAGGAGCTCTGCAGCAATATGTGATGCTTAGAACGTAAAATATTGAAGAACTTTGAAGATGGAAAAACTGTGTAGAACATATTAAAGTTTTGTTGTTAAATGACCCAAAACAAAAGTGATTTTTATCCTTTTTATATTGTTTTACTCCTGAACCAGAGGATTGAAAAACAGAAAAACTTTAAAATGACAAAAAAAATGTATTTTTTTCTGAATCTTTGTGTTTTTTTTTAATCAGTTTAGTTGATTCTGATCACCTGTTCTAAATAAAGGTATAAATAATGATTAAATACAAATAATTTTAATTTTTATCCATCTAGTAAATATACATACGCATAACAATAAACATTATAATAAAAAGTAAGAATTGTGGTTGAACTTGTGAATCGTTGCTCTTGATTCGTGAATCAAATCGGATCGCCACCTACGTGATGATCCACAGCCCTATTTTTGAAGCACAGAAGTTTACATTTAAATTTAAGTTATGCATTTTTGTTTTAGCATAAATGTATATTGTACAAAACCAATGTTATGATCTATTTTCTTAGCACTGGCAGATACATGCAAAAGTAGATAACTGGCGAATAACAATGACATCATCAATTTGTCTGAATTTAAAAACACAATTTTTCCGCTTGGAAATATAGTGTCTCTCCGTCTGGAGGGCTAAATGAAGGGGTAGGGAGAAGCCAAAGGGGAAGAATTTGGCCTAACAGTCTACATCAACTGCTTTCATTCAAAGTATAAATGCCAACTTGCAAAATATTTTAATTTTTTTGTCATTATTTGCCGTAATTTTTTAACTTCTTGAAATCTATAACAAATTCTTGATATTTACAGGTCTGATAAATGTAACTTTTTACTTAATTCTCATTTAAGAATTAAAAATAAAGTTCATGAATGAAATTTTGACAAAGCAATATTTACATCTGTATAGCAGCTGATCAAACAAACACATAAACACATCTAAATAACACACACTCTTTAACATAACTGTTTGCATAATCAAAGGGAATTAGGTGATTCTGTGAAGAGAACATTTTGCCACTGAACTTTGTAAAGTGTTTTGCTTATATTTTTGTGTAAGACTGAAACTAAGTGTAAAAGGGTTAAGATACTCCTCTGTTCTCCACTCGTTATCTGTATTAATGACACCAGTTTGAACTGGTTATCTGTATAAAAAAGACGCATGTCTGCAACCTTAAACATTTTCTCACTAAACTCCACTATGGCCAAGACCAAAGAGCTGTCCAAAAGAGATAGGCAGACAAAGCTCCATGAACCACTGAAGCCTTTCATCTCATTGGCTCACTCCAGTGCGAGACTTCTTGAGACTCCATTTCCTCTAGTAGGACATTTACTACATGCAGAAATATCAGTTGGTATGAATCTGAAGCATGTGGCGTTTTGTGGATAAATAAAATAAATAAATAAAACTTGGAGCAAAATTAAGAGATTTGGCGACTCGCGCTACAGTTGGCATGGAAAAGGAAAGACAGGGGCAAGTGGAATGTGTGAGCACTTGATCTGTCTCTGTTTTTTTTTTTTTTTTGGATTAAAAAAAAAAGTTGGTTTTAAGTGACAATCTTTTCTCAAATTGAACTTTTTTTGCCCTATGGGGTCCTAAGGAAAGGGTTCAATCACACAGCTCTGTTACTGTGACTCGGAAGTTTTAAAATTAATACTACAGCTGATGCTTTTTTTAAATTTTTTTATGGTTGTGAAGTTCTTAGAAATGTTGATGGAACCTTTTCTGACATATACAATCCTATTTCTGTATGTATGATAAACCACAAATGTAGCACTTTTTGTTTTAAACAAATGTAGTTCCAATACTATTTTAACTGTTTTCCTTGTGAAATATTGTTATTAAAGCACTTTGAGTTAAATATATTTTAAAAGCCATTTGATCTGCTGTTTGTGAATTAAATAAAATTCCTCATCTAATGGAATTGTTTTTGTATTTCTTTGTGCTAGAGTTAGTGATGGCTGTTCATGACAAAAGTTTGAATTGGAGCTTCATGTCATAATTATTGCTGACCCCTGACCTCTGTTGCATGTACATGTCAAACTCAGACAACGACAAGCCCTCAAGACATATATGCTGAGTTTTATCCATCCAAATCTTGTCTTGGGGAAAATGAAAACAGATCTTTTGAAGCAGATCTGAATGCAGTGTTCCAGAACAGAGCAGCTGAAGAACTTGTTCACTTTCTGTGACTCGAATCCGACTATTGGATCCACTCAAAGTTCATCATGAAAACAATATGTGACAACTTAACACAAAGGGGTTTAAACAAGCAGAAAAAAATGCGGAAATAAAGTCTAAAGAAGTTTAAATGGATTAGAGAACGCCTTATTGAATGTTAACAGAAATGTCTTCTAAAATTGAAATCCCTGAGGAGACTCCTGTCTGACTTCATCTATTCATTTCAAAGTCTTGGAACACTTTGGGACAGGGATGAACAGAACTCTTTCTGTCAACGAGTCAAAGGATTCTTTTCAGAGACTTCAATGGTGAAGAATTTCCAGCTTGAAGCTTCTGTAACGATGGTCAAGAAACACTCATTTGATTTAGAGTTTGGCATAGCCAAAGAACATTCTGGTGAGGAATCTACACAACATTTTGGGTTGGAACCTAAACGTATCTGAGAATGATGTAAGCAGATGGGTGATATTGAGAAGACAACTGCAGAAACAAGTAAACAATTGCCTTGTGGAAGGGCAAAGAAAGCTAGTGACGAATTAGTAGAAGTGGTCTGAACATGAAGTATTGATCAAAGACCTAAAAGGGTGTGTCTCCTTGTGATTGATTTACATGAAAGCAAAGAGGATTTTTGACACAGAGATTGATAACGCTTCAAAGTACATATTTCATATTTCTCATCATTTCAACAAATCCTGAAATGTTCATCTTGTGTTATCTACATTTTGTGACTGAAGTTCACAGCAAAATGAACCAATTAGCCATTAACAATTTGTCTATGGTGAAATAAAAACCTTAAAAAAAACAATATTGTTTCATCATAAAAACTAGAGTTAAAGGGCTGCCTTAACATTTTAAGTCAAGATAACAAACGTGATTTGTTGCATTGATATAACCTTTTTGTTTTATTGAATTAAAATATCTTGTTTAACTAAATTACTGGTGTATTATTCTAATGTTGATTTGAAAGCCATGTTAATTTTCTTGGTTTTTATAACTTTAATGTTTTTTCTCAACCTAGAGTTGTGTTAAGCAAGTGGTTTCAATCAAATTAACTTGCAAATATGGGTTAAAAGAGCTGATATGTTTAATTTACTAGAACTAAAGAAGACTATAAAATAAATACAAAATGCCACAAACTAAAAAAACAAAATTCATCCATCCATCTTTTTAACTCTACATCCATTTTAGGGTTACCAGGGCAACCAGAGCCTAAACTGTCCACTGTTGGTTGAAGGCAGGGTACACCCTGGTCAGGTTCTCTACCTGTTGTAGGTTCAACACACCCCTATAGACCATTTAGGGTAATCAATCTATGAGGTTTTATATATATATATATATATATATTGAAGGAAGCCAGTGTGCCTGGATAACTCACACAACATGCTAACTCTACACAGAAAGGTCCCAGCTGGGATTCAAACTAGCATTTTCTCATTTTGAGGTGAAAGTGCGAACCACTGCTCCACCTTAGGGCCTACCAAGATTCCTTGACACAGAAACTGATAAACATTCCAAACAAATGGTCTTTAGAGAAAAGTCATTTTAAAAGTCATTATTTTGATGGTGTAATGAATTTGTGCAAACGACAGTTGTAATGGAAGCAGAAGAAATTCTTACTGAAGTATTCTTTTACTTGGTTCATTACACTAATAACGGAATTACTTTCCAATGTTGTTTTTGACATTGTTTCCTTTTTCTCCAGTATTTAAATGCCAAAAAACTTTATTTGTTGAAAACTTAATCAGCTTATTTGAACCTAAACACTGTTCTAAAATCTACAATTTGGATAAACAATTTGACAACGTAACTAGCAACCACGTTCAGATTTGATTAAAAACGCATGAAAAACTAAAGAGCTTTAAAGAGTTTTGTGAACATTTTCTTAAATTTATACTAATTTACAAAGAAAACACTTATATGAACAAAGAAACAACAAATGAATAAACTAAACTCCAAAGCAACACAACACTGAACAAACAGAAAACCACAAAAAACAGGGACAGTTTAAACAATAAAATTATTTTTTAAAAAACAGCTCTTTTTTAAATACAAATGAGTTTTATAGAATCTCTACCACTGTAATTCCCTGAACACATCAATTTTGATCCATGAAGACTATGCTAAGCAAAGTGTTTGCATTATATTTAAGTTGTCAGTCAAAGAACAAAAATATCTAGGGCGTTTCTGACTATAATTCAACAAAAAAGGTGAGCAATACTAGAGTTACAAACATTCCATAGACTTGTTGAAAAGCATTCAATCCCTTCGAATCTTCCCAAGTCTCCAGGATGTCTTCATTCCATCAAAGCAAACTTCTCCCAGCATCCTGTCTGGGATTGATCGTCTTCTGTGCACAGAAACAGATCTGCAGGACATTTTAGAAGGAACTGATCCGCAGATCCATTTCAAAAGATTCCAGTTCTGCAAACGTTCCAAACGTTCAAATTTACTGAGTATAGGCCTCACAGCAGCACAGACGTTTTGAAACATGAGTCTGAGTGTCCTCATTTTTAGTAATGCTGATCAGACAGAAAAGAAGAAATCTGTGTTGCTGCTCCCATGTTTGCCACTAGAGGGCAGCACAGTGTTGGTCATCGTTGCTGTGTGAGCCTGTAAGAGATTCATAGCAAAAGCAGCTCCAAGCTGAGCTGGGATTTCTCTTCCAGTTAGAGCAGACTGCAAAGATCTGACAGAAATTCTGAACTTCTCTACTTCCTTCAGATTAAACTCTGCAGGAAGATTCAAACAGGTGAGTCTGATATGATCACTCACCTTCACTTCTTCATCAACACAAACATGGATGGGAGCTTTGAGTCAAACTTCATTGAGGTTTGTGTTGTTCAGAGATGCTCAGTTTGTTCTAAGACTTCTTCACATGTTTCATTTTATTTTTTTCTTTAATGTAAACTTTAAAGTCTTCCTAACATCATATGATGGACTCGACTGCTTCCGGTGCAGCTGGAAACAGGAAATGAACACTGGGACTTGTGGGACTTAACTTGGGGCGGCCGTGGTGCAGTGGTAGGGCGGTCGACTCCTGATCAGAAGTGAGCGGGTTCGACTCCCGCCTTGCCCGCCCATGTGTGTGAATGTGTGCGTGAATGGGTGAATGGGTCTGTGACTGTGAAGCGCTTTGGGCCCTCGAAGGAGGGTAGAAAGCGCCATTTACCATTTTAACTCCAGCAGCTTCTTCTCTGAAGGTCAAACATCTGGAAATCAGTTCCAGACATTTCTGGGTTCTTGAAGGAGAGAAAATGTGAGAATTAAATAACAGAATGTTTGTAGAAATGGGTCTAAAGAAAAAAATAAATCATTCTGTTCCTAAACTAAACCATTATTCAACATATAAACCACACAAGTGCAGCTCAGATGCAAACAGACACGTGTCAGGTATTTATCATTCATATCATCACATCCCAAAGGTGCTCCATTGTGGCATCAAGTGTGCAGTTATTGTGTTACAGTTCCCCCAGTGTACTGATGGAGAACCCCACTTCATTTACACCAACTTACAGCAGTTCTGACCTCACAATTCTCCATCAGTGTCCAGGTAAGATTTTCTTTTTGATGTTTGATTTTACCAAATCTCCATAGAAACGAGGACATCTCCATTAAGATCTACACGAAAAGCTGCTCTATTCTCGAAAGTGCTGCTTGGTAAAGAGTTGAAACAGGATGATGTCAGAAAGATGAAAAATAATCAATATGATTGAAAAACCATCAGATGACTGCTACTGAACTAATGCTTTATGAAGACCATTGTGGGAACTTTTTATAGGGTATCCACTGATCGGATCGGCCAAGAAAAACTCCAATATTCATTTTGACTGAAGCCAAAATGAAGTTTCAAGATTGAGCTACGTTGACTCTCACTGCTGCTCTCAGGGTAATAACAAAACACAGAGAAGCAGTTTGTTTGCTTCTGTTCTCTTCTTAGTCTCTGATGGATCTCTGCGATCTCACCTCAGTCTTGTGTTCTCCAGTCAGAACTCAAATTGAGGAGAACAGCTTTGGAACCTGCAGAGAACTGACAAACAGCAGAAATCCACACTGAGGGAGAGACTCCATGCTTCTTACTGATGTTGACGTCAACTTTATTCTTCACAGGAAAGATTGGAACAGAACACTAAAAACGACATAAAACAGATACACGGTTCTAAACTCTACTAGAAAACATGAACAAAAGGCAGAAACACTTAAATTTCTTTGTCTGCCTCTTCCTTATTACATTTTTACGTTATACAAGCACATGACTTAGCAAAATATAAACTACAGTAAACATTCTCTAGTTTAAGCAATAATAAAATGGCCACTGATTACATAAAATGTAATTAAAAGTATATGATTAGAAGTATAATTAGAAGTATACATTATTTCTATTGTTATAGTAACACAAAGACTTCGTTAACATACATATTATCATAGCATAAACTGCAATGGTCAAATGCACAAATTCAAACCCCAAAAAATAATAAATCAACCAACATAAAAATGAACTTAGCTTTAGAGTTGTTGTTTAACAAAATATCTTTAAAAAATGATACAAGCCAGTAAAGAGCTGAAAATGTATCTATTATAATTTATAACAACATGTTTCCCTTTCATGTGTATATTTAAAAAAGATTTAGTGGAAAAGTTCAACATTCATATTAGCGAGATAAAAAAGTGAAACTCATTTGTAGATCATTATTACAAATACATTAAAATGTATCAGTTTCTATTATTTTGGCTTACAGAAGATGAAAAACCTAAAAATTAATGTCTTAGAAAATCAGAATATCATGTTAGAACAATCAAAAAAGATGTTTTCAGCACATGTCAGACTTTAGAAAACTGACCATTTCTCTGCACTTGGTTGTGTCTCCTTTTGAGTTACTGCATAAAGAATAGATTTATTATAATCATCATCATATGTACAGCGAAATTGAAAAGCTCCCTGGTCAATACCTCATTCATTTAAGTGCAGTGGTATGGAGGGCATCAGCCTGTGGCTCTGTACATGCAATGAAACCCCGGGTCGGAGGAGTCTCTTCTTCCTTTTGAAAACAGCCAATAGACTTTTTTATCAAGTTCGGTTCAGGAGACTTTGGTAGTTGATCAAACGCAGTTAACATCTAATTGAAGCAGCTTTAGGTACAGTGTGGGCAAAAAGTATTTAGTCAGTCACCAATTGTGCAAGTTCTCCCTCTTAAAAAGATAAGAGAGGGCTGTAATTTTCTTCATAGGTATACCTCAACTATGAGAGTCAAATGGAAAAAATAAAAAAAAATACATAAAATCACACTGATTTTTGTAATAATTGATTTGCAAAATATGGTGGAAAAACACATATTAGATCACCTACAAACAAGCAAGATTTCTGGCTCTCACAGACCTGTAACTTCTTCTGTTCGTGGATCCTCTGTCATCTCCTCATTAACTGTATAAGTGGCACCTGTTTGAACCTGTTATCTGTATAAAAGACACCTGTCCACAAACTCCATTATGGCCAAGACCAAGGAGATGGCAAGAGACACCAGAAACAAAATTGTTCATCTGCACAAGGCTGGAAAGACTGAATCTGCAACCATCAGTAACACAGTACGCCACCGGGGACTCAAAACCTGCAGTGTCAGACGTGTCCCCCTGATAAAGCCACTGCATGTGCAGGCCCGTCTTAAGTTTGCCAGAGAGCATTTGGATGATCCAGAAGAGGATTGGTACAATGTACTATGGTCAAATAAAACCAAATTAGATCTTTTTTAGAACTGTACTCGTGTCTAGAGGAGAATAACGCCGAGTTCTATCCAAAGAACACTATACCTACTGTAAAGATCAGGGTGAAAACATCATGCTTTGGGACTGTTTTTCAGCAACGACGACTGAATTGTTTAACGTAAGAATGAAAGAGGCCATGTATGGTCAGATTTTGAGTGAAAACCTCCTGCCATCAGCAAGAGCACAAAAGATGAAATGTGGCTGGGTCTTTTAGCATGACTAACTCAAACACACTGCCCGGGTAACAAAGAAGTGGCTTCATAAGAACCATTTCAAGGTCCTGGAGCAGGCTAGCCAGTCTCCAGATGTAAACCTAAGAGAAAAACTTTGGAGGGAGTTAAAAGCTTGTGTTGCCCACCGACAACCCCAAAACATCACTGCTCTAGAGGAGATCTGAATGGAGGAATGGGCCAAAATTCCAGCAACAGCCTGTGAAAACCTTGTGAAGACTTACAGAAAGCATTTGACTGCCGTCATTGCCAACAAAGGGTATATGCCAAACTATTGATTTGAGCTTTTGCTACTGATGTAATACTTATTCTTAAAACTTATTCCCCACCATAATTTCCAAATAATTTTTTTTTCAAAATCAGATAATGCGATTTTTTTCTTGTACAGGTGGTGGCAGACTAAATATTTTTTTTCCACTGTATGGGAAGGTGACAAGTCCTATTGGAAAATGGGCATCTCCATGCAGCTTTTTATTAAAGGTGCAGAAAAATCTTTGCAAGTGTTAAGAGTTAATTAGCAGAACAGAGTGGAATCTCAAGAAAATCCAAATGTTATTTTTTTTCATGATATATTCATCTTCATTGACCCGGAACTTATTTTTAACCTGTGAAAAAAGATTAAATATATTAAAAAAGACTTAACACATTTACATCATTGTGAAGTCATTTCAGTAAAAGAAATGAAACTTTCTCACAAGGTTTCCCCCTTCCCATATAAACTTATACTGTCTTTCACTGCATGTGAGTGGTCATGTGTCTTTTGAGATGACATATTTGACTAAAACTTGCATCACATTCCTGACAAGTAAAAGGCTTCTCGCCTGTATGAGTCATCACATGTCTTCTGAGATGAGATATTTGACTAAAACTTTTATCACATTCTTTACAAGAAAAAGGCTTCTCTCCCGTGTGAGTTCTCATGTGTGTTTCAAGATGAGACTTAAGACTAAAACTTGCATCACATTCTTGACAAGAAAAAGGCTTCTCTCCTGTGTGAGTTCTCATGTGTCTTTTGAGATGAGATTTTTCACGAAAACTTTTATCACATTCTTTACAAGAAAAGGGCTTTTCTCCTGTATGAATTATCATGTGTGCTTTGAGACTAGATATTCGACCAAAACTTATATCACATTCTTGACAAGAAAATGGCTTTTCTCCTGTGTGAGTGCTGATGTGTCTTTTAAGATGAGATTTTTCCCGAAAACTTTTATCACATTCTTGACAAGAATAAGGCTTTTCTCCCGTGTGAGATCTTATGTGAACTTTGAGACCTGATTTTTCACGAAAACGTTTATCACATACTTGACAAGAAAAAGGCTTTTCTCCTGTGTGGCTTCGCATGTGAAGTCTAAACTTAGACCAGTAACAAAAACTTTTACCACATTCTTCACAGACGTGAGGTTTGTCACCAGACTTTACATAGGAATTTTTTCTTTCTTTTGGGACTTGTTTGCGTTTCTTAACCAAAGTTGCCTTGGATTTTTTTTGGATATCACTGCCATATTGACTTTCTGACATGTAAAAGGTGTCCACATTTTGGAAATGACTTCTGTTTCTTTTCCTACTTTGATCTCTGTTCTGTGGGTCTGTCTCTTCATCTGTAGTTGATGTTGATTCTTCATATCGGCTTCCTTCTTCATCCTGACTATCAGTTGCATTAAAGCTCTGCCAATTGCTTAGATCTGTTTCACTGTGGTCACTTTCCTCATAAGTAGGAGTCTCCATTAAGGTATCGGCATCCTGCTTCAGATCAAGCAGATCTTCATCCTGACAGATCCAAAACTCTTCTTCCTCCTCTTTAACCTGTAGAGTTTCTGGTTCTTCCTGTTCGTCATTAATCTGTGAAGATTCTGGTTCCTCGTGTTCCTCTTTAATATGTAGAGGTCCTGGTTCCTCCTGTTCCTCTTTAATCAGTGGAGATTCTGGTTCCTCCTGTTCATTTTTAATCTGTGGAGGTCCTGGTTCCTCCTGTTCCTCTTTAACCTGTGGAGGTTCTGATTTGTCCTGTTTCACTCTGGAGTTCTTTTGCTGGTTGCAGAGATTTTCTCCTTCAGTCACATAATGTTGAGGGACGACTGCAAGAACACAAGAAAAAGTAGGTATTTTCAAAAGTTTCAAAACAGAACTGAACTGCAGCAGATTGTCTTGACCATGTCTACATGCCTAAATGCATCGAGTTGCTGCCATATCATTCAATTCAAATCAAACTTTATAAAAAAGCATTTCTCTTACTTTCGCAGCTACTGTTTTACAGTTAAAAACAAAGACAAGTTAAAATAACAACCCAACCCAAACCCAACAGATCACTTTAGTAAGAAGGCCCAAGACTGTTAAAACATTTATGAATCATTAAAATAATCTTAAAATCAAACCTGAAATGCAGAGGAGACCAATGCAGCAATTTTAAAACAGGGGTAATGTGTTCCTGCCCCCTGGTCCTCGTCAAAACTTGCGCCGCTAAGTTCTGTAACAATTGTAAACTAGCAAGAAATTTTTTTAGGTAAGCGAAAGAGCAGGGCATTGCAATAATCTAAACGACTACAAATAAAACCATGCATCGGCACCTCTGTGCTAGCAAGAGAGAGGAATGGGCAAGCTCTGGCAATGTTTTCAAGATGATAAAATCCTGTCATAACAACACTTTTAATGCAAGAGATAAAATTCAGCTCCGAGTCAAAAGTACGCCCAAGTTTCTCACAAGGTGAGAAAGATTAAAATTCTAAAGCGTTGGTAAAATTATCTCTCTCTAGTCTTCAGGACCAATGAATAAAACTTCAGTTTTGTCCTGGTTGAGCTATAAGAAAATTTTTGCCATGCATGACTTTATAGCTTAAATACAACTTAAAAGACTATTTAAAGTTTCCTGGTCATCAGTAGACACAGTGATGTAAAGCTGTGTGTCGTCAGCGTAGCCAGGTCATCATTGTAAATGAGAATCTGTTCTCAATTGATCCTTCTGGTAAAATAAAGGTTAAAGAAAATAAGGAAAAAGTGAAATCCGTGTCCCCTGATGACATCCGCAAGAGGCAACATATACAAATTAAAAAGTTTAGGACCTAAAATCGACCCTTGGTGAACCCCGCAGCTTATTTTATGGATTCTTAAAGAGCATGTCTCCAAACTTGCATAAAAGTGTTGATTTGTAAGGTAGGAATAAAACCACTTAAGAATATGTCCAAAGAGGCCCACTAGTTTCCTAAGTCCATCTAATAAAATCTGGTGATCTACTGTATCAATAGGGCACTAAGATCCAGCAGCACCAGAACAGAAAGTTCCTGAGTCTAAATTAATTCTAAGATCATTAACAATCTTTAAAAGTGGACCTACTATTTTACGGGCAGAGGGGAAGACACCCGTCTGAAAAGAAAAATTTACTATATTTAAAATCTCTGACTCAAAGAATCCAAAAAGTTTTAAAAAGTGAAGTGGGAATGAGATCTAAAAGGCAGATTGTGGTGATTACTTGGGATAAAACTTGACCAAGCATCTCTGTGTCAACCAGAATAAAACCCCAGTGTTTCTTCGGGTAAAAACAATGCTGGTGATCTGTTACATTAAGACTATGCCACCTATAAAAGGTTGGATCTTACAGCATTGATTTCACCCAGGAAGTGGTCTGCGAAATCCTCACATGCAGAATTATGAAGAATGATGGCATGGAGGACTTTTTGAAATCTTCATAAAATGTCAATTGTTTTAAAAATAAATTTGGGGTTGGCTTTGTTTTGTGTAATTAGTAGGGCTGGGAATCACTGGGTAGCTCACGATACGATACGCGATACATGGCTCGCGATATCGATAATATCGCGATACTGCGATAATTGGTAAAAATCCTCTCTAATAACTAACATTATATAGAAGAACATGTTTTTTGTGAAAATATATCCCCATTTATCTTTTTTTAGCTTAAACACAATCATAATAAACAACTTTTCTTATTTTGTGCATCAAATAATAGACACTTTTGTGCAACACTGCTGAAATCAGTAAGACTATGTCTTTGACGAGCATTGACAACAACTCAATTGGAATTATCTGTCAAATTTAATGTTAACAATAGTAAACATGATCAGCAGTGCCACTATTTACTGCAGAATTGTTGTAAACAACAGAACAAATTTAAATAATTCAAGTGGAGACAGTTATCTACCTTCAAAAGAATGTCACACCAAAGGATGATGAATATAGCAGTCAATAGGTAAACACCTTAAAACATAATAATGGCAGATATCATTTTTAAGTGCTTCAATTAATTGGCATTCTCCCTAATTTTACAATAAATTTGTGTACTTTATTTTAATTACATTTAAATTTAAGTTCATACATCAAATCCTGCTTTTTTATTTAAGAATTACTTTAAATTAACATTAGCAACAAGTAATTACATTGTTTGAAAACGTCACATTATAAATTTACCAAAGTTACACCACACACCAGCAGGTTAAACATCAAGTGTATGAAAACTAAAATTCCGACGCTACTTGAAGTGTACACAAACAACTGCGAAGCACGCGCTCAGTTCCCACAGCAAACAGGAAGTAAGTGATTGCTGACATTCTAGCGCTCAGACAAAGTCACTTCTTACGGGCTGGATCTCCTACAGATGGAGGATAAATGCTGACAGGTAGACATGCTTCACACACGTGCTAGAGAGCCTGTATCTCACCGGTGCTTCTCCTGAATGAGCGCGTGCATCGCTATTAAAAGTCCGACGCAGCGTGCGCCCATAGTTCCGGCGCGCGACTCAGACGCTCGGCGCTACAGCCTCTTTAAATGAAAATATAATATCGATACTTGGTGAGAACCCATCGAGAATCGATCGCAGGACTAAATATCGCGATATATCGCAATATCGATATTTTGGCACAGCCCTAGTTATTAGGTTTAAAAAGTAGAGAGTTTTGACCCGTTTAATTGAATTATACGTTTTTGAGTAGTTCTTTTACAATTTCTTTATAACTAAAGTTTGTGTGAACAAGCAGTTGGGTGTTTGCCCATTTAAGTGGCCAGTGAGTGTATGTCTGCTGTCTTCTCAATAATAAAAAGTAAGTTTTAATTTTCTTATTTTGTCCTATTTCTTTTTTGTTTACTAAAGCAGGACTCCAAAACTGTAGCACGATCCAAATTGGAATTTTTTTTTATGTTGCACCCCTATGTCATATGAGGCCACAAAATTGCTCATGAAATTTTGTAATATTGTTAATTTCATATTCAGCAAATATTTCTGGCTCAAATTGTCAATTGTTTTTAAAATAAAAATGTTTAAACAAACTGAGCGTCATTAACACATAAAACAAAATATTTATTCCACTAAACTGAACTTCAGTCTCTTTTTTTAACCTACAAAAAACACTTGAAAGCTCTTTTTTTTAAATGAGAACTTTGTACACAACTTTGCTGACACTAAATATTAATTTACTTTCGGTGACAGTAGTGCTTGTAGTTGTTTTTATTTTTACATTACTAAAATCTTAAATTCTTCTGTAATTTTCGAGCAATATTTACATTGCCTGATGTGTATTCTTATTAAACTACGTAAAGATTGTGACTCAGCAATCTCAGGAATCACATATATTCATCTCAATTTTTCTGGAACAGATTGTGGTTATCAAAGTATTCAGGTACATGTTACAGCCCTTCTCAAGTGGGATGAAAGATTGAAGGAGAAACTGAAATTCCCATTTATCTTTTGATTTATTGTAAAATCATTCCCAGTGACCTAATTATGATTCTGTCATTTTTTTAAGCAAAATTGAAAAAACAGTTTTGTTTTCTAGGACACTTTCTGCAAAACAGCAGGTTTACCAGAAATTCCCCTCTGAGTTGTGGGTTGGACTGTGGGTCTGGAGTAAGCCTACACATATTTCCAATCATCCCTTTGATTACTGCTCTCCTGCTCTCTACAGCTCTTCACAATTCTAGCCTAACATTACTGGTGCATCAAAAATGGCAAACAAAACTGAGGCAGTCCAGCAGTATAGTTTTGAGCTAGATTCCAGCTCAAACAAAAAAGGCGTTAATGGGTTTATTAGTCTGCAAGTGGATGCATTTGAATGAAGCAATGGACCTTGTTGCCCACTGATGGTAGCTTCTTCTACTACAATCTTTTTCAAGCTGCATATTTTTCATCTTCTCCTGATTCACCAATTCAAAAAAGAAAGACACAAAAATGCACTTTGTTTCCCCCAAAAATCCAGAACAAATTTTCAGTCCGAGTAAACCCAAGTGGACCCTGGTCCTGGACCAGGAACCGCTCTCGGACCAATCTTTTTAGGTGGTCTTGGTTCATTTCTAATCGGACATAGCTTTTCTTCTGTCTAAGATTTAAAAAAACAAAGTTAAAAACAAGAACAGTACAGGAATAAGGGCAGAAACAGTCCTTCTAGAGGTGCAGGACTGCTTCTCAAACACTCTGGGACAATTTCTATAGCCATGATCTCCAGAAAAACACGGACACAATTCTCTCTTAAATCTGTCTGTCAACAAAAGGGTCATAGTATTCCGAAACCAGAAACCATGGATGAACAACGAAGTGGAATCTCTCCTAAACAAAAAAAGAAAATGCTGCCTTCAGGTCAAAGAACAGAGATTGGCCCCAACATAGCACTGCCAGATCTGCTCTAGAAAAGAAGCAGTAAAGAGGCTAAAATGGCCTACAAGAGGAGAACTGAGAACCACTTTACTGACAACAACCCCAGGAAGATGTAGCAGAGGATAAACAACATCACAAAGTACAGGAGCTGCAACACAGTACACACTGGAGTAGATGCCTCATTGGAAGGGAAGCTGAACCACTTGTTTGCCAGGTCTACAACACAGAGGCCCACAGTGGACACAGCCCGGGTATCACCACCCCACATCAAAGGAACGCTAATATTTCAGGAACATTAAGTACGACGTGTGCTGAAGTCGGCCAACCCTAGGGAGACAAAAGGCCCCGCTGGAGTACCAGGCAAGGTGTCCACAGTCCGTCAGACTAGGGCTAGGGCCAGGGCTCCAACAAGTATCCGGGTGCTCGAATACTCGCGATCTGCTTTCGAAAATGCAAGTACAAAAATTTACGGTGTCCAAGATCGCTTATTCACGATCTGTATAAATGTAATACATTGTAGTAAAATATAATAATAATATCATCTGGGGACGATGTATTTTTGCTCTGAAATGCAGATTAATGTAGGATTTTAAGTTAGCGAACTAAAACAAAGCAGAAAGAGCCACGGTACTGCCACCGGAAGTAAACACATCTTTGTAACGGTGAAGCTTCCGGTTTTCAAAGTAAAACTAGCGAGAGCTTTTTTCTGTTCAAAAACTGAGACTGGCTTAATAACTAGCCTTAACTGTATAGGTAACAGTGCTGGCGTAGTGGCATAGCAACAGCACAGACATGCGGTGCACTACTACTGTCCGTCTTTCCCTGCATCTTTTCTTGCTGCAGTGCAGAGGGGAGGGGCTGCTCACGCGACTTCATATTCTTCTGCTGACAGCAAAAGCAGGCAAATGGAAGTGCGGCCACAAGCAAAAAAGTCGAAAGCGTACGTCTGTATTTTCCAAAGTAGATGCCGACAGCTCAGGATGTCTCAGAATTAACAAAAACAGAGCAGTAAGGTCGGTAACACCAGTAACCTATCCAAACACTGCAGTAATAAGCACCATATTCTAGCAGAGAGGTGCATGGTGTTTGTGAGACGTCTAGAGCAACTATTGCTTCAACAGGTCTGTATGCTAAGGAGTACACTCATGGAGCAACTAACTTTAGTGTTTTTTTTAAATCAAAGATAAGTGCATGAAAAAAGATAGTTATAAAACATAAACACACTCAAATATTTGAACACTGATGCCTATTTATAAAAGCAAAACATGAATGACATATTTGAACTCAAAATACTCCTATACATAAAAAACCCATATAAATGTAGTGCTTTGAGTCTTAAAATAAGGGTGGGAGGGGGGTGTGTTAAAAAAGTAAAAAATAAAAAAAGCAGGGGATGTTAAAAAGTACTACTTTTATTCTGTCGCCGTTCCCCGTGCTGCAAGAAAAGCCTCTCCCACCGGTCACACACAATTGGAGACATACATGATAGTTAATGCAGCTCTTAAAAATAAATAAACCAAATAAATCATCTGCAATTTTTTTCGCACTAAGTGGGGGAGGGGTAGATATATATCAGGATCATTGATAATCTGTGATCCGTTATACCCCAAAATAAAATGGTCAAAACTAATGTTAACATGTACAGCTATCAATATGAGAAAGTAGTAATAAGATTGCTCTCTAACGTTACCTTAGCTTACCTAGATGACAATCATTCTACCGCGTTAACCTCATTCACAACGAGTTTCCGCTTCAGGAATCACATTGCCATAGAACTGCCATGAAACACAATTTCTGCCTTGCAGAGATTGCATTGGACACTAATTATTTTATGTTATCTACACTTTCAAGCTACATGGGCATGTTGTTATGGTACCTGGCCCTTCCTAGAACTTCCTGAGAAGAAAGCAGACACCGTAACTTGAGATAAAATCAAGAAAAAAAAAACCAATGCGTCCACTTTTAAATTACTTGTCGACAATTTTAATAGTCAACATAATCGTGACAGCCCTAGTCTAAAGTAACAAACACCTGTTAGACAAGACATTTATTGAAGACTTGCATCAATTGAAGACCAGTCATTTTTGGAAGATATCGGTAAGGGCTCCTTTTAACCCTTGTGATTATCTTATGGGGTCCAGATGACCCCAGCCTTACATTGATGTTGGATCCCTCCTATAACAAAGGTGGGCAGGATTTTATGTTTAAAAGATGGAAAAAAAATCATTGAAAAAAAAATTGTTCAGCGCGCTGTTTTGGTCGTCAAAGCTGGCCCCACTTTTAATGTAAACATGCCTTAATAGCGCAAAGGTTATATAAACTTAATTAGTAACAAATGAAGAACAAACAAAAGCTTGAAAGAGCCCCCTCTGCTGACAGTGCTATCGCATGCCTCACCTCTGGTCTTTTTAGTACGGTTTTATGTCACATTTTACATGTTATACAATAAATATTAAATGGAGAATGATGACATGCAATAAAATTGTATACAATGGTAATTTTTTGTTTAAATAAAGCATTAGATTGATACCATTTGCTGAGTAAACACATTCCACCCAGTCTGCATGATTGAACAATCCGTGCTTAAGCCCAGCTCGGCGCTGCCTCTGCTCCCAACTGTTTATAGCACAGATTAGACAACATATTTGTTGCACCTCTAAGTTACGGTTAAAGTACATGCGGCCAAAAACATACTTCATGAGTTACTTGTTTTTTTTTTAAAATGCCCCTAGGTGTGAATGTGAGTGGGTGTGTGTTTGGTGCTCTGTGACAGACTGCTGACCTGTCGAGGGCATATCCTCCCTTCGCTCATCAGTAGTCGTGTCAGGCTCAGGCACCCCGCAACCCCAAAAGGGACAAGCTGCTAAGTAGAATAACATGTGTAATGTGTAACGAAAATTTGCATGAGTTTTAGTTCTAGGTCGCACAAGAATCCGATAGAATATTGACTTTTTGAGAAAAAATGATAAATACGGCTAAATAAAATAATAAATAATGTTATTTAGGTAATCCACTAAATGAAAAACCCCGAGAGCATCAACAGTTGAAAAAAAATAAAAACGAAATCACATATGATGAAAGAGAAATCGGTGAAGAGCTTTCTTAGATCTATTTAACACGTCTGCTCTCTAGGCTTGTTTACATTAAAAGTGGGGTCACCTGGACCCCACAAAACAGTGTGCTGAACTTTTTTCTCCAAAGAATGTTGATCGTTACTCTTCTCCACTGACAGACATGAAGTCTTGTCCACCATGTCCACCTTTGTCATGGTAGGGCCAACACATCTATGTAAGGGTGGGGTCATCTGGACCCCATAAGAGAGCACAGGGGTTAAAATTGTCAGGGTCACGCTGATGGAGTGAAATGACACAGACTAAACATAGTCAAAAACTTAATCAAAAGGAGGCCATAGAAAGAGTCACAGTGACATCTATGACAACAACCTGAAGGACTGATTTCAGGACTTGAAACATGAAAGCTGGGAGCAACAAAGAAAGAGGCGGAGAGGAAGCGAAGCATGAAAGACGCTGGCGACTGGAGAGGCCCTGTTTACCGCTTCAAGATGGCGGAACGGAATACACAAACATAAACAGTTCACGTTCATTTGGATCAAAATCATCTGGGAGATGAAAGCTTTATCTCCGAGGAAGAAGTGACCATACCTATAGTATACTGCGGTCAAGCCAGCTGTCATACGAA
>NC_050513.1:13584921-13594737 GCF_002922805.2 Oryzias melastigma | reverse complement strand
ATTCGTATGACAGCTGGCTTGACCGCAGTTATAGTATGCAGGTGAAGCTGCGGGTTCCAGACGACATCCAGCGGTCCGCTCTGACGACAGAGCTCCTCTTCGATCTGGACGATGGTTCCTTCAGCAGTATCATAAAGTTGTTCGCTGTCAGAGTCTTCCTGGGGTTCTGAAGACATGGTTCCTGCAGCTGCAGAAGATTTTCAGCTCAAACTCACACAAACACCGCCGTCCTCTGAACAGCAGCAGCTCCGATCATCTGCTAGTCTCTCAATCACAGCCACGTTGTCTTTACGTTCAACACGCATTCACTCATTTACGACACTTTGGAAAATGCTGAGAGTTCCGACACGAACCACGTATCGTCCTTTCTGTTCAAAAACTTCTCAAACGTCCGAACTACACAACACCGTCTGTAGAACACAAAGCTAACGCTGCTAGCATGCTAGCGCCTCGTACGCTTCTTCTTCGTGTCTCGTTTTTCGGCGGTTGGCAGACGTAATGGTGCATTAGCGCCACCACCTGGTCTGGAGTGTAAGTCAAAATGTTTTATGCAGAATGTTTCTAAGTTGTTACTAAAATGCTTCCCTACCTCTCGATCATTTAAACACTGAGGGAAAATAAGTAAAAAAGAAATAAAGAAGATATATATATATATATTTTAAAAACCAATCCATATATGTAGTTATTTAAAAACGTGTAAATTGCTTAATCAACATTTTGAAGTGCTGCCAAAATTTACAACATCTTTTTAATTTAAGGAAGACCAAATAACTGAAGTGAAAATAAATGGTTTAGGATAAGCGATTTCAGAGCATATAGGAAGTCATTACACCATAACAAACAACAATGTTCAGAATTAACTACAAAAATGCATAAAACACTAAAGAGCTTTAAATACATTTTCAAAAGTATTCAAAAATTATGCTAATTTACAAAAAAACGTTTGTAGCCTACGACAAAGGAAAAAAACAAACAAAAAAGAATGAAAACTGTATAAAAAGAATAATCAGGATTTATTTAACAATGAATGCCAATAACTGTGAAATCAGTGTCAATTGCGGAAAAAAAATATAAAAGTTTGCTTTAGTTTAAATGACAATTAATTCAATATAATCAAAAAGTAAATGAGATGAAACATAAAAGCAAACAAACAAAAATGAAAGATGACAGGGTTGGACATAGCCTATTTTTCAATGGCGTACTGCAAAGATTTTAAAGCTGGCGTCATGTCCATCCTCTTTCTCCTTCCAGTTTATAGACCTTTTCAATAAAAAATAGATTGAAAACAGTCCATTTTGTGGGGAGACTAAGTAAAAACACAAAAAAAATCCCGACAGCTCTGTGCTTTTCTCACTAAATGTTTGAAAGTAAAAATGTCAAAATGGCCTGAAAGCAGAGGTGTGATGGAGACAACTTAAACAATGATGGAAAACATCTCAAATTTCTCAGCAAGAGATCATTCCAACCACGAGACTTTTGCAGACAGTTAAAAGCTGTTGGAGTTGAAGAATCTGCAGCTGTTTAAACACACCCTGTTACTGACGCACAAATTTGTCATTTAGGAATGTGGTTCTGCTGCAGAGCATTCCTCCTTCAACGGAAGAGAAAAAGTCCCATAGATCAACTGGATGATCAGCTTTGGTTCAGACTCTTTTTCAAATCAGTCTGAAGGTTCTGTTGAGTTTATAGGTCTGCTTGTGTCAGCAGTAAAGACTGGGGCAGAACTTTCTGTCAACAATGTGATCAGAAAGTTCTATAAAGTTTCATGTTCACTCTGTCTCACTCAATTGCAGTATTAATAAGGTGGTTAAATTGGGTCAATTAAGATCTGGTAATTCACTTCAGACTGAGATTATATATTCCCTTATCTTTGGTCTAAACTCAAACTCACTTGACCAGAATATAACACCAAGCACAAACACATCCTCATAAACTATACTCGTCTTGATATATTTGATCAAAACACTCTGCTGTTGTGTTCTCTCTGCTTTGATAGAAAAAAGAAAACATGTCCATCTGCATTTGAAGACACATTTTTTGTGACACCGGTTAAAGCTGTATTGCTCAATCAGCACTTTCTACTTGAAACAAATACACAGGTTGATGTCCACATAACACACTTCAGTCAAAATATGATGATAACATTTTATAACGTGTTCCTGATGCCCATATATGTGTAAAGACATATGAGGAAATTCTTCTAAAATGCAATGAGTTCACGACAAAAAAAAAAGATCAAATGAATGGACATTATGTAAAGAATGAGAGAGGCAATTATAGAAAAAATGTAAAACACCCACACACTTAGAGGGAGGAGCTCAGTTCAGGTGTTGCCGAAACAGCAAATGAGTAAGATGAGAGTTTTCTTCATGCCAGAAAAGAGAGAGCACAAGGAGATGGTAAGATTGGCTCCAACTTTCTTCTTCACAGTGAGTTTTTGTGTTTTCTGTTGTCCTGTCCACTCATGATGAAAATGAAAAAATAGTAAAAGTTTAGCCCATAATAGGCACTTTTAAAACTAATAAATACATAATTAATTATTAGTAATACAATGTGATAGTTTTAATGTAAAAGTTAGAAGGAAAAAAATCCTCTGATTGGTGTACCACACCATGATGCTGCTGCTCCCGTGCTTCATTAAAGCCTAGAGCTGAAGATGAGTGTTTCCTCTGCAGGTGAAGGTAGAAGGTGTGTGTGAGCTGATCCAGTGGACCCGGTGAATCCAGCAGCATGGATCAGTGTGAGGACACACAGGAGGGAGCCCCTCCCTCTAAAAAAGGAAGGGTTGAAAAAGATGAGAGTCAAAGCAAAGCTCAGATGTGAGATGAACATCTCTAACTGTCCAGGACTCTTCTCCATGTCAGAGCTCAGCACTCACATCAACAACCTTCATTCTTCACAGGAACCAACCTGGACCTGGAGATAAACCCAGCTGTGTGTCCTTCAGGAGTGACAGGTCAAAGGAATTCATCCTTAACTTCAAATCCATCAGTTCAGGAGTGAAACAGTAAGTGTCAGAGTTAAAGGAGGCTGGATAATAGTTCAGATGATCAATACATTTCAGCTGAATGACTTGAGGTCTGATTCAGTTCTTGATTTCTCTGATCAAACGCTGACTGACAGCAGCTACAGTCTAATGAGAAGGATCACTGAAGACTAAAAAAAACCAAGATGACCAGAGAGTTCTGGCTGGTACATACTGGGTCAGGAGGTCTATTGTGTATTTTGGTGCAAAAGCATTCTGCGTATCTCACTTAAATTAAATATAATTATTCAAATTTTTGTATATATATATGTATTGTACTGCTTCATAGTGACAACAAAATGTATTTTCTGCATATTAACCGTGAACGTTTGTTCCTGTCACCTGTGGTTTTTCCGATTCGGTGAAGTAAATATTTTCAGATAAGGAACATCAAACACTCTTGTGAATGTTTTCCCCTTTTTCAGATATGAAACGCAAGTCAACATAAAGTCTTTGTAGGTTATCAAAGGAAAAAAACATTTACAATTGATTTAGTAAATTAATACAAAAAAATGTTTATCAGCTCATCAGTTTTTTTGGTTTTGTTGACAAGAACCTTAGATTGAATATTGCAAAAAAAAAAATAAATATCTTTTGACAATATTTGGAAATACTTTTCCTTTATAATTGATTTTCAAAATAAAACACATCCCATTTATCCCTCAATTTTTCACAATTCACTTTTCTCTGTCTCACTGTGTTGCAGACTTTTTTCGGTGCACTGTGTTCTGCATTATGATTGGCTGTTGACTTTGTCAATAAATCTCTTCTGTGCATTGTCTCATGTTATTAATGCATTTAATACGCATAAATATTAGCATGTGGGCAGATTTTTGTTTGTTTTCATTATATAATGATTGATTTATTTTCTACAAAGGTTTGAACTTTGAACGTTTAAATAGGAGAGACAACTGTAAAAATGTTCATGTCTATCTAAGAAAAGTACATGATGTGTGTTGTGTGGAATTTACAACTTTCAACTGACTAAAATCCCACTATGCAAATTTCACCTGCTACAGGTTATTTGTAGGACATAACTCCCATAATAAGTGAGGGAACATGGTATTTAAAACTTCCACACTATTTTTGAATCTGATTTTTTAAAAGTAACTACAGAGACAATAACTAAGAAAAAGTTTATCTATTTTGTTTACATGTGTTGTTAAAATTAATAATTTTACATTAAGGTGAATGGGGATTTACTTGCTTGTTTGTTAACTTAGGTGTGACTTTGTGAACTGAGCTGACTCCAGTTAGTGTGATTTGAAACCTTCCAGCACAGACAGAATGGATCTGATTGTTGCCGATTCTCCACAGAGTTGACCAGCAGAGCTCAGAGACTCCCAGTGGTCCGTCTGTCCAGCAGCATCAAACACAGCTGGACTCCATATTTCTGGTCAGTACATCAACAACAACTACTTTTCCATCATTCTGTTCACAGTCATCTCCATGCTGCTCTTTGTAGACCAGTGGATTGTCAGTGTGTCCAACATGGAGCTGATGTTTGGCTCCATGACTTCATTCTTATTGGCTCATTCATCTAGAATTCTGTTGCAGCTGCTGGAGGACAACATTGTCACTTTTGTGAAGAAGGAGTTGAAGAAGATCCAGAAGATTCTGAGTCAGAGGGAGGATGAGGAGGAACTGGAGGATGAAGATGAAGAGCAGAGGAGCAGCAGAGAGTCACTGATGAAGATCACAGAGAACTTCCTGAGGAGAATGAAGCAGGAGGAGCTGGCTGATCGACTGCAGAACAGTAAGAGGATTTCTCTAAAGATGTCACCTGCTTGATAAATTAAGATTTACTGATATCTCAACACTTGGAACAACATGGATTCAAATCCTCATCAGTCAAGGCTGCAGAGAATTTAATCATTCTGTTTGTGGTCTTCACTTAGGATCTTCTGCTGCAGGTTGTCCACGTCAAGTCAAATCTGGTTTGAAGAAGAAGTACCAGTGTGTGTTTGAGGGAATCGCTAAAGCAGGAAACCCAACCCTTCTGAATGAGATCTACACAGAGCTCTACATCACAGAGGGAGGAACTGGAGAGCTGAATGAAGAACATGAGGTCAGACAGATTGAAGCAGCATCCAGGAGAGCAGACGGAGCAGAAGCAAGCATCAGACAAGAAGAGCTCTTTCAATTCCCAGCTGGGAGACAAGAACCAATCAGAACCGTGATGACAAAGGGAGTGGCTGGCATCGGGAAAACAGTCTTAACACAGAAGTTCACTCTGGACTGGGCTGAAGGCAAAACCAACCAGGACATCCACTTCATATTTCCATTCACTTTCAGAGAGCTGAATGTGCTGAAAGAGGAGAAGTTCAGCTTGGTGGAACTTGTTCATCACTTCTTCCCTGAAACCAAAGAAGCAGGAATCTGCAGCTTTGAAGACTTCCAGATCATCTTCATCTTTGATGGTCTGGATGAGTGTCGACTTCCTCTGGACTTCCATAAGCGTCAGATCCTAACTGACCCTAGAAAGTCCACCTCAGTGGATGATCTGTTGACAAACCTCATCAGGGGGAACCTGCTTCCCTCTGCTCGCCTCTGGATAACCACACGACCTGCAGCAGCCAATCAGATCCCTGCTGACTGTGTTGACATGGTGACAGAGGTCAGAGGGTTCAATGATCCACAGAAGGAGGAGTACTTCAGGAAGAAATTCAGAGATAAAAAGCAGGCCAGAAGGATAATCCCCCACATCAAGAGATCCCGAAGCCTCCACATCATGTGCCACATCCCAGTCTTCTGCTGGATCACTGCTACAGTTCTGGAGGATCTGCTGAAGAGCAGAGAGGGAGGAGAGCTGCCCAAGACTTTCACTGAGATGTACATCCACTTCCTGGTGGTTCAAGCCAAAGTCAACAAGGTCAAGTATGATGGAGGAGCTGAGACAGATCCTCACTGGAGTCCAGAGAGCAGGAAGATGATGGAGTCTCTGGGTAAACTGGCTTTTGAGCAGCTGCTGAAAGGAAACCTGATCTTCTATGAATCCGACCTGACAGAGTGTGGCATCGATATCAGAGCAGTTTCAGTGTATTCAGGAGTGTTCACACAGATCTTTAGAGAGGAGAGAGGACTGTACCAGGACAAGGTGTTCTGCTTCATCCATCTGAGTGTTCAGGAGTTTCTGGCTGCTCTTCATGTCCACCTGACCTTCATCACCTCTGGAGTCAACCTCATGGAGGAAGAACAACAGAAGACGTCAATCCAGGTCTACAAGAGTGCTGTGAACAAGGCCTTACAGAGTCCAAACGGACACCTGGACTTGTTCCTCCGCTTCCTCCTGGGTCTTTCACTGCAGACCAATCAGAGACTCCTACAAGATCTGCTCACACAGACAGAAAGTTGCTCACAGACCAATCAGGAAACAGTCCAGTACATCAAGGAGAAGATCAGTGAGAATCTGTCTGCAGAGAAAAGCATCAACCTGTTCCACTGTCTGAATGAACTGAATGATGGTTCTCTATTGGAGGAGATCCAACAGTCCCTGAGTTCAGGACGTCTCTCCACAGATGAACTGTCTCCTGCGCAGTGGTCAGCTCTGGTCTTCATCTTACTGTCATCAGAAGAAGATCTGGAAGTGTTTGATCTGAAGAAATACTCTGCTTCAGAGGAGGCTCTTCTGAGGCTGCTGCCAGTGATCAAAGCCTCCAACAAAGCTATGTAAGAACTCTCATGAAAATCACTTTCAGTGAATAAATTAATTCCATTTAATAATTTATTATGCTAACTTAACTTTTAACTTAACATTACTCAAAATAACACGCTATGAACAAAAGGAATTAGAAGAAAATCTTTTTTTTTCTATATCAAAAAATTGGCACAAGATGGCAATTGACAAGAATTTGGTCAATAATTTTACGTCATTTGTTTTCTTCAGACTGAGTGGCTGTAACCTATCAGAGAGAAGCTGTGCAGCTCTGTCTTCAGTTCTCAGCTCTCAGTCCTCCAGTCTCAGAGTTCTGGACCTGAGTAACAACAACCTGCAGGATTCAGGAGTGAAGCTTCTGTCTGCTGGACTGAAGAGTCCACACTGTAAACTGGAGACACTCAGGTGAGATTTTTCCTTTTATCAGTTCAAGGTTTTATTTTTTCTGAATTAGGAGAATGTTTCAGTTGAAAAACCACAGGAATGCTTACCAAAATTAAAATCAAAGGAATCATGTGTGGAAGTCATATGTAAAAGATTTTAATAAAATAGCAAAACTCCCACATTTACTTGGTTTGATGATCATTGTGATCATTCTCAATTTATGGTTTGCCTCACCAGAATAAGAATGGTTAGGCGAGTCTTTCTAGGTTTACCAAGAAGTTTGTCTTTATGTAGACAGGTTCAGATGATCAACGTGGTGAGCTCCAGCAGCTGTGGGAGGGGCAGAGGCAGATGCTGCCATGACATAACATCTCTGTGCATTGAAACAAATGGTCATCAGCACCAATCTAAACACTTGTAATCAAAGACACTGTTAGAGGAGATGCTTTCTTAGGAGAATCCAATTCAGGAAGGGGTCCCCAGAATGGGAGGAGAAGGCTGAGACTACAGTAAAATTAAAGACAGTGGATCCACCAGAAGTTCTGGGTGGTTTTTAAAGTTCTCTTAATGGTTTATAAATGTTTTTATGGTATTGGGCCTTCTTATCTCAATGATCTTCTTTTAAAGTACGAACCCTGAGGTCCTCCGGCACTGGCCTGTTAGTTGTTCCTAAGGTGAGGACCAAAACACATGGTGAAGCTTCGTTCTCTCATTATGGTCCTCGCCTCTGGAACAGCCTGCCGGAGAGTCTCAGGGCCGCAGAGACCGTAGAGGTTTTTAAGAAGAGGCTCAAGACTCACCTTTTTAATCTAGCTTTTGCGTGACTTTCCTATTTATTGAATTTTATCTTCTCTTTTATTTTATTTTATTATTTTAACTTCTTCGTGATTTATTTTATTGTTATTTAAAAACTCATTTGTTTTTTAATCTAGTAACCATGTTTTACAATTATCATATTTATTTACTTTTTCTTCTGTTTTTATTTATTTTGGCTATTTATTTATTTATTTTTATTTTTTTCTCAATGTTTTTATTTATTTTAAACTCCAGTGTTTCCTCACGGGGATCCTCTATTCTGGGGCTCCACCTGCGGGGGGGCGTTGTTGCTGCGGTGCCTGTTCTCGTTGCGGCGGCTGGGGTCCCGCTCTGTCGAGCAGGCCCTGCACTGCCCCATGCTGGGCGGGCGCTGCGGCGATACCCCCCGTGGTCAGGCTGGGTCTTGAATAAGGGGATCCTCGTAATATCGTTTCTACACAGTAGTGGGGCGGCCGTGGTGCAGTGGTAGGGCGGTCGACTCCTGATCAGAAGTGAGCAGGTTCGACTCCGCCTTGCCCGCCCATGTGTCGAAGTGTCCTTGGGCAAGACACTGAACCCCGAATTGCCTCTGGTGGGAGGTTGGCGCCAGTGTTCGGCAGCGGAGCCACCACCAGTGTGTGAATGTGTGTGTGAATGGGTGAATGGGTCTGTGACTGTGAAGCACTTTGGGCCCTCGAAGGAGGGTAGAAAGCGCTATACAAGTATACGCCATTTACCATTTTACCATTTAGTACCAAGCCAGATTATTCCCAGAGATCTTTTTATTCTTTGTTCAGCTTCATTGACGAGGGTCTATTGGGGGGATCTTGGAGGGCAGAGGGTGGGGAGGACGACTGGGGAGAGAGGGAGGTTGATTTTGTGTGACTTTGTGAATGTGAATTTGTTTTTAAACACTGTCCTTTTGTGTTTTTAATATGTATTTTATTTACTTTATGTTAAGCGCTTTGTGTTTCGCTGAATGAAAGGCGCTATATAAATTAATAAAGTTTGAGTTTGAGTTCAGTTCCTGCAGAGCGAAAGTTCATGTTACACGGCTAAGAATGATGGGCCAACTCACTCTTGGTGCAACATATTTAATGTTTCCAACACTGGAAAATAAACAATAAAACAATAAATAATTGCTGCGCGCTTGGTCACGTTCTGCTGGCTTGCTCATCACGTAGTGACTGAGCTCCTCCTTCCGGTGTCAACTACTTTCACAATTACATAGTTTTACATTTGACATAACTTCTGTGAATTAACAAATTATTTAAAAACATGCATTTTACCCTCCATTAGCAAACACATGAACTTCAGTAACCTTGCTATTCCGTATTTTACTGTTCCAGATCATTTTAATCATTATCTTTACCTCTTATGAATTCCTAGTATGAACTGTATCTACTTGAGAAAACATATTTTAAACTAATTTCTTTTAAACTTTTTGTTCTGTTTTCACACTCATCAAATAACAAACGTTTGACATGTTATCTCTCAGAACATTGCTCATCGTACTACCTGTTAGCTTTCATTGCATTCAAACATTCATCCGACGTGTTACCGCGGTCGCCAACGATCCCCGTCCGCCATCTTAGTAACACAACGTGGTGTCTAACTCCTTCTAATAAGGTAAACAGCGCATTTTCCTCAACTTATTCTACTCTGAAAATAACTTAAAACACATTATAGCCGTCACATATCATTTGTGTGTTGGTTTCATCCAGCTTACCTGGAATATAAACAATAAAACAATCAATAATTGCTGCGCGCTTGGTCACGTTCTGCTGACTCGCTCATCACGTAGTGACTGAGCTCCTCTTTCCGGTGTCAACTACTGATGGCCAAAGTGCCAAGCGCCCTCTGCTGGTGAAACTAAGTACTAAAGAAAATACCTTTTTTTTTTAAACACACAGAATGTATTCAGATATGTATAAGACTAGTTTTACTAATCGTTTAT
>NC_050513.1:13559712-13584914 GCF_002922805.2 Oryzias melastigma | reverse complement strand
GGGGGGGGGGGGGGGGCAACTATTTTTAATGTATGTTTCAATCACACAGTGCCACATTCATAATGTGAAATTTGTCCAAATTGAGCCAAGAAATCCAAACCTTGATCACACAAAAACAAAAAGACAATGAATGGTGAAAGTTTCAGTTTATGTGAACCAGTAAACAGATTCACAGATTCTGCAGATTTCACTATTTTTGCCATGTGTTTTTTTTTTGTGTGTCTGCAGTCTGTCAGGTTGTCTGATCACAGAAGAAGGCTGTGCTTCTCTGGCTTCAGCTCTGAACTCCAACCCCTCCCATCTGAGAGAGCTGGACCTGAGCTACAATCATCCAGGAGAGGCTGGAATTAAGCTGCTTTCTGCTGCACTGGAGGATCCACACTGGAGACTGGACACTCTCAGGTATGGAGAGACCTACTGTAGACATACATGTTTGATTGAGGAGGTAAACCTGCAGATCTCCTCTCTGTCTTTCCCTCAGCTATTTATTTATTTAACCTTTATTTTACCTAAAGGATCAATTGAGCACAAATTCTCATTTACAATCATGAGCTGGCAAGAAGGATCAGCAAATGTAAAACCAGAAAAAAAAAGAAAAGATTAAGAACGTTACACATTAAGCTACGACAAACACCCATTAATAAATAACGACAGTGACATTAAAACAGCCTATATAGACAATGAGTCAGGAGGAAGGAGTCAACAAGTACAGAAGTCAGCTAGGGTCTGTTGCAGCTTCTGCTAAAATAAATAGCGTGTACAGTATGTTTAAGAGAATTCTGTAAAAAGTATCAGTCATTTGCTGCAGCAAAATGAAAGAAGTTTTGACCAAAGACTGTGCAGACTTTGGGAATAGAAAATTTAATGATATTGTTGAACTTTAAATGGTAACCATTTTGAGAATGTTGCAGGAGGTTGGAGAGGTATTGCTGCACCTTCTCTGTTAGGGCTTTTGATAAGGTACCAGTGATTAAGCCATATGGTGTGGAGGGAGGACCAACATATCAGTTTATACAGTTCACAATAATGAGTGGAAAAAGGTGCGCCATTGACAAAATGGATTGCTGAGTGAAAGAGAATGAAAAGCCTTTTGAGAGCACACTTTGGAGCCATTTTATAGATAACATCACCATAATCAAACAAGGGAAGTATGGTCATCTTCACCAGAGAATTTTTGGCAGAGTATGTGAAGGAAGCCTCTTTACAGTTAAAGTACCTCAGTCTGGCTTTGACTTTAGCTTGCAGGTTACTGATGTGAGAAATGAAAGAATGTGTAGAGTCTAGCCAGAGACCAAGGTATTTGCAGGAGCTGACAAACTCCAGTTCAGAGCTGTTTGCACAGGTAATCTTGTAGGGACAGGTGACACCATTTCTCCAAATGAATATCATGCATTTAGACTGCTTCGGGTTGAGAAGGTCTTGGAAAGACTTCTCGACTGAGCCTGAGTTGGAGAGAGGAACGATGCAGAGTGAAGTGAAGGGTCAGATGAGTAAATAATGGTATCATCAGCGTAGAGATGTATCAGAGAAGCCCAAATAGCTTTTGCTACATCATTTCTGTAAAGAGAGAACAAGCTTGGGCTGAAGATGGAACCTTGGGGCTCACCCTGTGAAAGGATGAGAGGGTCTGACATATATTTTTCTGATTTAACTTATTTTGAAAAGGTCTTTGAAATACCGGGCAAACCATTTGATACAGCTTCTCAACAAGCCAATGTTAGAGAGCCTCCGCAAGAGAACTGAGTGGTTTACTGAGTCAAATACCTTGGTCAGATCTATAAATGCAGCAGTGTAGATCTGCTTACTGTTCAGGGAAGTAATGAGGTCATCAAATACGTTCAGGGTTTCTGTGATGCAACCATGCCCAGTTCTGAACCCTAACTGCAGATCTGACAGGATGTTGTCAGAGTCAATGAAGTGGATTTGCTGTTTAAGAACCAAAATCTCTAAGACTTTAGCGAGGTAGGGCATAATGGATATAGGCCTGTAGCAGTTGGGGTCAGAGTTGGAACCCCCTTTGAAAAGGGGTAGTATAACGGCAATTTTCCAGTCATAAGGAAAAACAAACTGTTGAATAGACAAATTAAATAAATGTGTAATTGGGCAGCAATAATGTGAGCAGCTAGTTCCAAAAACATAAATGTAAAATTTGAAAGTCCATAATTCAAACGGCTATGCAGTTCTTGTGGGAGTAAGGACAAACCTTCCTTGCCAAATTGTGGTTCATGCTGTAGCAGATGTAAGTCAGACTGAAGCTAACGGGCCAAAAGCTAGCAGGATGCCTGGAGTAGACTTCAGCAACAGATAATCCCAAATTGTTTGTAGATTTAAAAGTCTTTAGAACCAGCCAGTAGATTCATTCTTAAAAAAGGTAACTATGTTAAAAGGCAGTTCTTCTTGGGAAAAATATTTAGTGAGGAAACACTCTCTTGGAGTTTATATAAAATAGGTAAGCCAGTCAACACTGCAAGCAAACAAACACAACTCTGTCAGTTATTACAGATTCTCTGATTTGGTGTAAGTGGTCTTGTATTTCTTATTTCAAAAGTTTATATATGTCTCTTCCCTTATTTTTTTTTTTCAAATGCTGCAATGAGGAACACAAAAAGATGCTTCATTCACAGACTTTGTCATCACAGAAAAGACATCAGAAATGTTAAGAAGTTGACACAGTCTAAAAATCTTTGATGGATTATTATGATCATCAGATTACCAACTCTGGGCCTTTATTGACTCCCTAAACATAGTTATGGTACAGTAGTGTGACTTCCAGGCTGTCTCAGCACAAACAGAGCTACAGCTTCCCCCCATGAACAAATGCTTTGTTTGTCCTGCTGGTTCTTAAACAGAGATGACATGAAAAGAGGCTTCAAACTGCTGGAATGAAAAAGAATGAGAATTATGTGATGTCCTTGTTTGCATTCTGAAAAACGGTGTGCTGCTCTGAATCCCCTCCACCTCTTTTCAGGGCAGAGCCAGCTGGAGTCCAATGGTTGACTCCAGGTCTGATGAAGTGTAAGTGTGATTTTCAATTGATTCTCAGCAACAAAGCAGCTCAAATATATTCAAACTGTCTTATCACGTATTCATGAGTCTTCATCAAAGTGTCTATCAATGAACAGATGATGGCTCGATAACTGCATCTGGATTGTGTTTGTTTCTCCATCAGATTCCTGTCGCCTCACAATCGACACAAACACAGTGAACAGAAACCTCAAACTGTCTGACAACAACAGGAAGGTGACCTTTGAGGAGGAGCTTCAGTCATATCCTGATCATCCAGACCAATTCACTGTGTGTCATCAGCTGCTGTGCAGAGATGGTCTGACTGGTCGCTGTTACTGGGAGGTTGAGTGGACAAAGTTTGTTTATATATCAGTGAGTTACAGAGGAATCAGAAGGAAAGGAGACAGTCATGACTGTATGTTTGGATGGAACAGTCAGTCCTGGAGTCTGATCTGCTCCGATGATCATGGTTACTCCGTCTGTCACGATAACAGAGAAACATACATATCCTCTTCCTCTTCTTCCTCTTCTTCAGAGTTGCAGTGTATGTGGACTGTCCTGCTGGAATTCTGTCCTTCTTCAAAGTGTCCTCTGACTCACTGATCCACCTCCACACCTTCAACACCACATTCACCGAACCTCTTTACCCTGGATTTGGGTTCAGATTCTTGTCTGGTTCCTCAGTGGTTCTGGGTTAAGATCAGAGTTAAAGGTTGAGAAACTCTCTGTTGAACAGGTAGTTTGTCAGTTCATGTCCGTCTCTTCACTCACAAACTGGTTTTTAGATTCGTATATTCAATTAGTTTCTTCCTGTAACTCTTCTCATGGATTTCTCATAAACTTCTTTCTTTTTTAGTTCCTTTTAGATGGAAACTGCTGTTTTTCTGAAATCAAAATTGGGTTCTTTTCTCTGATTCCAGTCAAAGCTTCAGCAAATGTCTGTGTTACGTTTCTCTGAAGCTCAAATGTTGTGTAATGCTTGCATTTTTACTTGTTGATTTCTACTACATACTCTTTAATTTCAATTAAAGCTAACTTTTTGTCCATTAAGTTTTTGCTTTGTATTAGACATGAAACGTTGAAATTTGGGTCTTGGAAGGTTGTATGAAGATGTTGAAAGAAAAGACAGTTGTGGACAGAATTTGAAGGTCTGTCTTCCTGTTAAGTTTGTAATGTTTGATTTAATTAAATTTACTATAGTTCAGTTCATCTATCAATTTAGTTTGGTCAATAGTTTTTGTTTGATTTGTTCATTTGTGACATTTACATTTGGTGAAGTATGTGACTTCTTTAGCTGTTATAATTGGGAGCATTTTGTCATAATTGAGCAGGGAGTGTGTCAACCCTAAAGTAGATCTTGGTTGGTTGGAATCGGTTGGAGGTGGTATAGGTGACAGTGTGGGAGCGGAGCCTGCTGCTGTTGTTGCTGATACAACTTACCCCAATCGGGCGGAGGCAGGTGTGGAAGCTCCTGCTGCCGTAGAAGGGTAAAGGGGCTGACCCAACTACATTGTTCCAGACCAGGGTTGCCATGAGGGACATGACGCTACTTTTTCTCAATCCTCACAAAAATTCATTTTGCTGATTCAGTTTTCGAGAATCAGGAAGATTCGTAATTTGGCAGTTTTAGTGCATTGTGGCCTCTTTGGCCTTATCAAAATTCATGTGTGGAGTTCTCAACTCCAAATTTCCACTAAGTGCTCTAAACCTGTTGTTCAAAACATGAAAATTTTACTAGGATGGTAACATTTTCAGTGCATTTGTGGATCTGGTACCTGAAGCATGCCCGGGTTTTTTTTTTTACAATGTGAAAATCTGTTTACAAAACCTGTGTTGAATTCTGTTTAGCTCAGTACAGTGACTTGTTGGAGTAACTAGCTTTTGGTTTTTTGGTATGGCTGGCTCCATTTTTGTGGCTAGCATTCGTTAATTTTTGTGGCTAAGTTTAGTTCTTTTTGTGGGTAGCACTCGTGGGAACGGCTGTACCATTCAGTATTTTGTGTGGCTAGCATTCGATATATTGTTTGCCTAGCAGTCCTGTATTTTGTGTGCCTGGCTCTCTGTGTAAACACCCTCTTGGGTAAAAACTTTAGGGGAAGAAGTTTTATTTTAAGTAGGGGAGTGTTACGGCTGTGGCCGTATTTGGTTTTGTTCTTTTTGGTTCTGGGTATTTTTCTGTCAGAGTGGGACTCCTGTGTGTTTTTGGATCTTTGTTTGTGTGTCTGTCTTTTCATTTCTTTCAGGTGTGGTGCTGGATGTGTGGCTCCCATTGGCCAAAGCTGAAGGAGGGAGCATTCAAAAGCACTGTGTGGACCTCCAACCCAGGAGAAGGGAGCTGGGCTGCAACCTGTTTCCACTGCAGCTCGGTGCTCTTCTCCTCCTGTTTTAGTTTTTGTGCACTTTGTAGTTGCTTTGTAGGTTTTGTTTGGTCCTACTCTCTGTTGTTTAGTATTTAGTTTAAGTGAAGCTGTACGGATGAACTGCCATTTTCTTAAGTCAATCTTTTCTCTCGTTTATGTTAGTCCAGGGAGGTTAGTGTTTGTCATTATTTTCCCTTTGTATTGTAGGTAAGCTCCCTGGGTTGAGTTAGTTGGGGTTTTGTTTGTTATTTTGGCCTTAGTTCACCCTGAAGCCTTTTTGCTTCATATTTAGTTATTGATTGTTGTTTATTCTTGTAAATAAATGTTATTGTATTTTTATGGAGCCATTCTGTTGGTGTTTTTGTTACACATTTGTTTTTATAATTTACTTTTATGCTATGCCCCAATTCCCTAGACAAAATGGGGCGTAACACTATGACATAACACTGTTCTCACCGATTTTCACATTCACTTTATTTTGCACATTAAAAGATTACAAAATACTGAAAACTACAAAGACCAGGTAAACATTTCAAAACTCTACTAGAAAACATGAATTGCAAGACAAAAACATTAGTCTGTTTCTTCATCAACCTCTTCTTTACTGTATATTTGGGAATATCATTTCAACAGAAAATGTTACCTGCTAACATGACTCAAAAAAATATTCAGTCACTAGTTTTTGCTAAAATAAAAGAAATGTCCAGTTACCAAATAACGTGTAAGAATTACAGATGTATACATTTTTAATATTGTCAAGGATACACGTAGACTTAGACAGGATACACTTTGTCTCAAAACTGCAAACACAATGGTCAACTAAACATCTACATGCAAAATAAAAAAAAAAAATCAAACAATAGTGGAATGTTGCTTTTACATTGTTGTTGCAACATTTGTTTGAAAAACAAAATTCCTTAAAAATGCCAGCAAAAAAGTAATGACACCTTAAAAGTGATTATAGCCATTCAAGAGTGTATTCAGACTGGGAAAATGATTTGTTCCAGACCAAATCTGCCTTATTTGCTAGGGATTGAGTCCTGAACCTTGTGTTTGTCTGTATTTAGACTGCAGTCAAGCAGACTATCTGGACCAAAGCTTGTAAACAAAACCACTTGACTAAAGATCTCTTCAGTCATTGGCCAGCAGTTACGGGTTCAGTTAAACACAAAAAGAGAAAGATGGAGGTGCTACACTTTGCAAATCCTTGCCAGGATTGTTCAAACTTTTTATTTCGCTGAACAATTTTGAATGTATATAAGAATGCTAGGTTCAAGATTGGTTACTGCTACTTTGGTACAGCGGATGCACGCTGCAAGGTGGTTACTAGGGACTCTATGGGGCACGGTGACAAGTGTTTATGATAAAAAAAAAGTTGGAAAAACAGTGTAAGAATGGTAAATGGCGTATACTTGTATAGCGCTTTCTACCATCCTTCGAGGGCCCAAAGCGCTTCACAGTGACAGACCCATTCACCCATTCACACACACATTCACACACTGGTGGTGGCTCAGAAGAAGCAATATGTATCAAATTAAAATTCGTTTAATGAGTCTGCATTCATCTGACCACATTTTAATGAGTTGTTGTTGACTCACTGCTCCACGTTTGGCCACTAATAACCAACTACAGTGGCCATTTTGGTTCAGTTGTTCTGGTCCCAGCACAAGATGCGTACAGACAAAGGAATTTCAGAGTGAACCAAAGTTCAGTCCAAGTGGAAATAAATTGAGAGTACCACAAAAGATAGATCAGAGAGCGGTTCCTAGTCCTAGACCATTCAGACTGAAACTTTGCTACAGATAATCGGGGGAAATGAACTCTGGTTCACTTTAAGTTAAGTGGACCAAATGTTTCCAGTCAGAATACACCCCAAGAGCTAAAGATTTAACTGCTTTAATTTAAAACAACACATTTACAGTTACATCTACGAATTGAGAACAGTCAAAAAATAATATTTTCATGAAAAAGTTCAACATTTTTGGTCAATCAATTAAAAAAAACGAAAACTCATTTGTATAAAATCATTGCACAGCTTGAAATTTATTAATGCTTTGTCTCTCAAGTTTGGATGGTTTTTGTGTATAGCTGAAGGAAAACAAAGAAGTAGTGTCTCAGAAAATTTGAATATCTTATCAGAACAATCAACAAAATAATGTTTTCAGCACACATGAGAGTTCAGAAAGCTGTTCATTTCTATGTATTTAATACTCACTAGTGTCTCCTTATAATTGAATTATGCATCAAAGTGCGTGGCATATTTTTCAAATAATCAAATTTTCTGAGATACAGAAATCTGTTTTTTTAACCTGAAAAATACAACCGTTAAAAAAGTAAAAGTGCTAAAAATGTATAAGTATATAATAATTAAGAAAAAAATATATAGATATTATTAGTATGCCCCCCCACACACTTTGTTAAGTAAACCCTAATTGCCTTTTAGTGCTTTAAGCTTTCTTGTGTTTCTAAGTTTAAGAATTTGAGACTGAATACTTTACATTTTTTTAACAAGAGAAAGTCCTCTCTCCTGCGTGAGTTCTCATGTGTCTTTTGAGACTAGAAATTTGACTAAAACTTGTATCACATTGTTTGCACGAATAGGGCTTTTCTCCTGTGTGAGTTCTGATGTGTGTTTTGAGATGAGTTACAAGACTAAAACTTTTGTCACACTCTTTACAAGTAAAAGGCTTTTCTCCTGTATGAGTTCTCATATGTCTGTTGAGATGAGATTTTTCACAGAAACATCTGTCACATTCTTTACAGCAAAAGGGCTTTTCTCCTGTGTGAGTTCTCTTGTGTCTTTTCAGATCAGATAATCGACTATAACTTTTATCACATTCTTTACAAGAAAAAGGCTTTTCTCCTGTATGAGTTCTCATGTGTGCTTTGAGATTATATATTTCGCTAAAACTGGTATCACATACTTTACAAGAGAAGGGCTTTTCTCCTGTATGGGTTCTCATGTGTCTTTTGAGGCCAAATATTTGACCAAAACTTTTATCACATTCTTTGCATGAAAAGGGCTTCTCTCCTGTGTGAGTTCTCATGTGTGTTTTGAGATGAGATAAAAGACTAAAACGTGTATCACATTCTTTACAAGAAAAGGGCCTCTCTCCTGTGTGAGTTCTCATGTGAACTCTGAACTGAGACCACCAACTGAAACGCTTACCACATTCTTTACAGTCATAGGGTTTGTCCTTAGACTCAGTTCTCCTGTAGACATACAGATTACTAACAATGCCAGACTTTATATAGGAAATTCTCTTTTTGTTCAGAATTTGGTTGTGTTGCTTAACCAAAATTGCTGTATTGGAATTTTCTCTAATATCAGAGTCACATCGACTTCCTGACAAGTAAGAGCTGTCCATATTTTGGCTATTACTTTTGTTGCTTCTCTTCCTCTGATACATGTGCTGTTGGTCTGTCTCTCCATCTGTTGAGTCTTCATAATGGCTTCCATCTTCATCCAGACTATAAGTTACATCAAAGCTCTGCAGATTGTTTAGATCTACAACACTGTCCTCATTTTCCTCATAAGAAGGAATTTCCATCAAGGTATCAGTCTCCTGCTTCAATTCAAGCTGCTCTTCATCATGACCGATACCAAGCCTTTCTTGCTCCTCTTTAGTCTGTGGAGGATCTGGTTCCCACCATTCCTCCTCAGTCTGTTGAGGTTCCCGTTCCTCCTGTTCCTCTTTAATTTGTGAATGTTCTGGTTCCCACCATTCTTCTTCAATCTGTGCAGGTTCTGGTTCATCCCATTCCTCTTCATTCTCTGGAGTTTCTGGTTCCATCCATTCCTCTTCAATCTGTGGGGGTTCTAGTTCATCCTGTTCCTCTTTAATCTGTGGAGGTTCAGATTCTTCCTGTGCCATTCTAGAGTTCTTCTGCTGGTTGCAGAGATCTGCCTTTTCACTTGCATAATGCTGGGGGAGAACTGCAGGGACACAAACACAAGAAGGAGCCTTATTATACTTTTAAAATACTTATAAGTTTGTTATGCACCTATAACAGTCTAAACCACATCAGTAAGAAGACCTACAGTTCAAATTTTTTATCAAAAAACTGTAATTCTCTAGGTTCATTTCAAGTTAAGAGGTAATATTGATATTGGTCTTTCAGTCAGGTGGGAGGAATACCTAATTAACCATTTTACATTGGAGCTTTAGCTTGAATGATGACATTCTTTGTATTTTACCATAACCCATCAACTTGGACAAAATTAACAAAAGGAGCAGATTCCCAAAGCATCCCTGCCCCGATATGCAACACTGTTCAACAGTGAAGTGCATATTCAATCCATGTCCATCAGCTGATTCTGTCAAAAGAATCAGCAAATTTATGCTGATAGGGTGAACGGTCAAAGATTCATGGTATGTCAAAAAATGCTTATGGATTGGTACTTAGGTGGCGATCTGATTTGATTCACAAATCAACAGGGTTTTTCCTGTCTTAAAATAGGGTGGTGGTGTTTCATTGCAGCCTCAGATTCGTGTACCTTAACTTTCGCCCCCCGAGCAAAAGTATTTACTATTTTAGCATGTATATTGACTAGGGCTGGGAATCACTGGGTACCTCACGATACGATACGATACGCGATACATGGCTCACGATATCGATAATATCGCGATACTGCGATAATTGGTAAAAATCCTCTCTAATAACTACCATTATATAGAACATGTTTTTGGGGGGAAATATATCCCCATTTATCTTTTTTTTACCTTAAACACAATCATACTAAACAATTTTTCTTATTTTGTGCAACAAATTATAGACACTTTAGTGCAAAATTGCTGAAATCAGTAATACTATGTCTTTGACAAACATTGATTACAACTGAATTGGAATTATCTGTCAGATTCAATGTTAACAATAGTAAACATGATCAGCAGTGACACTACTTAGTGCAGAATTGTTGTAAACAGAACAAATATTAAATAAGTCAAGTAGTGACAGCTATCTACCTCCAAAAGAACGTCACACCAAAGGATGATGAATATAATGTTTTACAGCCTCTCTCAAAATTGACCTAATTTTTTGTGCACTTTTCTCTCACTTGAAAAGGGCTGAGCATCCAAAAATAAAGGCTGATTTACTCAGACTGTTACTTGAGATTATTTTTCCAATTTTTATCATTTTTCCATTTGGTCAGTCAGCAGTCAATAGGTAAAATCCTTAAAACACACATAATAATGGCAATAAATATAATTTTAAGTGCTTCAATTAATTAGCATTCTCCCTAATTTTACAGTGAATTCATGTACTTTAGTTTAATTACATTTAAATTTAAGTTCATACATCAAATCCTGCTTTTTTATTTAAGAATTACTTTAAAATTAACATTAGCAACAAATAATTACATTGTTTGAAAACGTCACATTATAAATTTATCAAAGTTACACCGTACAGCAGCAGGTTAAACATTGAAGTGCATGAAAGCGAAAATTCCGACGCTCCTTGAAGCGTACACAGACAACTGCGTAGCACGCGCTCAGTTCCCACAGCAAACAGAAAGTAAGTGATCGCTGACATTCTAGCGCTCAGACAAAGTCACTTCTTACCGGGTGGATCTCCTACAGATGGATGATAAATGCTGACAGGTAGGCATGCTTCACACACGTGCTACAGAGCCTGTATCTCACCGGTGCTTCTCCCAAATGAGCGCGTGCGTCGCTATTAAAAGTCCGACGCAGCGTGCGCCCATAGTTCCGGCGCGTGACTCAGACGCTCAGCGCTACAGCCTCTTTAAATGAAAATATAATATCGATACTTGGTGAGAACCCATCGAGAATCGATCGCAGGACTAAATATCGCGATATATCGCAATATCGATATTTTGGCACACCCCTAATATTGACATATATAATAAAGGACAAATTAGAATTATTTAATTTCATGCTTCTTTATTTTCTTCTAAGTGCTTCTAAATAACACCTCAGATCCATGGGCATTTACTGAACATGAGATTGTGCAACAAGCATCTACTCATTACTACTCAGCAACATATTTGCACAGCAAACAGCCTGTAGCAGAATATTTGATGTTTCATCTTATAAAATCTTTTCAGACACTCTTGGTAGTCAAACATCTCTTGGTTAGGACCATCAATTGCAACTTTACAATAGACATACAGTTTAATGTGACTACACTCCACCTGTCAGGCTTTTCCTCTTCAATTATATTTAAAAAAAGTTGGTTTTTTTATGATTTTTCCATACCTGTAAAACTAATACATTTGACTAACAACCTAAGTAGAAATAAAGATTTATCTAGTTACTTAGCTAGATGTACACGGTCATAGTAGAAACTACTCACTAGGGAATCATTCCAACATTTGATTCGACAAACGGTCATCTTGTATTTACCTACATTTTTTCCTTTTTTTCAAGCAAAAAGGGAGCATTTAGGTGACATTGCTGCAGTGCGGCGCGCATGCAACGCAGCTTGTCCATTTACAGTTTGATCAGATGCACGTGAGAAGCGCGTTCAGCGGTATATAAAATAAATAACCATCCTAACAAGTGAACATCTGGATCTTTTTCTTTTTGAAAATACAACACGATCCATTGAAGTTTGTCATGGCACTCGCGCTCATCCTCAAAGGAGACGTCTGCATCTATTTCAGGCTGCAAGCTGGAAAAGTGCGGCGAAGAATTAACTTTGGTGATTTTATGGAGGAGCTGTACCATTCCGTATGATACGCAACTTATAAATTATAAGCTACAGTCAAAACAGTGAAAAAAAAAGAAAAACAAATGTTAAACAAACAAAAAAGTCCAAAGCACATAACCTCAGAGTGAAATCTATTTCTACAGAGTAAATCCTCATCTAAAAATGTCGACAGCATGCTCCTCTTGTTGTTTCAAACTGCTGCATCGGTACATTCCATTGAGGAAAACAACAGTAGGACAATGATTACATTGTTGAATTGTAAAGTAGGTGTTAAAAGGTCTTCACTGACCCATTGATGAAGTCTGCTCCCATTGGCTACCCGTCATCTGTCAATCAAACCCCCCGCACGTCCGACGTCAGACCCACAAACGCTTATTGAACCATCTGATTGGTCAATTTATAACTCTAATAACTTGTGATAATAGAAAAAAATCTTTAAAAAAAAATTAGGATTAGAAAGAAGAAGTTAATCAGAAACCAGCAGAGGAAGAATGATTATTCTGACATCTAAAATGACTGAGAAATAACTGTCTGTTTCTCAATGTAAGTCCATGGGACTTTGGCCTTTTTGCAATCCAGTGGTACTTCCTATATGGAACACGGAAGTAGGGGGGCTTGCTCTGTCCAGTTCTTTCTTATACGGTCAATGCTTGAAATGCTTGATTTTAATGCGCTGATTTGGACACAGTGCCACTCACCCTTAGTGGTGGATGTGTGTAACTGTAGTTACAAATGACTGAAAAATAGCGGCTTTGGAACACTTGATCATGTGTTCGATTGAAGGGCAGGATCTGGTGGGGCTTGTAAATTTGGTGGTGGTGGCAACCACCAAATTTTCTGTGCAGGAAAAACCCTAAATGAAGCTCAACAATTCACAAATCCAACCATGATTCTCACCATTTAATCTAAATACATTTGCATGGTTGCTATGTGTATATAATTAGAATTATATGCAGAACTGGGCGATATGAACAAAAAATCAAATCTCTGATTTGGTTTGATGTATCTGATTTCATTCTCCAAGTTTGAAGCCAAAACCTCAGTGGCCAAAATGTAATTTTTATCTCAACAACCAAGTTGTCCAGCAGATTGAAAAAAGAAATCTAGCCCCCAAATTATTAAACATTATTGGAGACAAATACAGAAAGTTGTGTCAGGAAGGACATCAGACGTTAAATATTTTCTAAATGAAATATGCAAATCAGATCTATGACATCCATATCAGATCAGTCTAAGCTAGAGGTGTAACAGATCACAGATCACAGTTTGGATCATTTTTTGGATCAGTAAAAAGTGAAAAAAAGAAAGAAAGAAAAACAAGAAGTTACAAGCCTAAAATGACTTTTTTTTTATCTTTAAAACATATTTAATAAAACATATAAAGTACTTCAAATCATAAAATGTACACTGACAAATCCTTGAACTTTGAACATAAACAAAAATATAAAAACATGTAGTTTCTGATTACATTTACATGTCTGGAGACCACATCTGCAAAAACTGAGAGAAAAGGATGTATAATATGCAACCCCCTACCAACCCCCATGTCAAAAATAAATATTAAATTAAACTTTCATTATATTTATTGTAGTATTGATTTTCAACACATGTGGGAACATTTAAATATTGTTAAAAGTACAATTATTATTATCCGTAGTACATGTACAGGTGAGACACTGCCATGCCTGCTTTTCCAAGTGATTTTTGATCCTTTTGGCTTGCCATACCGCCTTCCCCTGACAGCACTTCTCTGTAACGGAGCAGCGGCTGTGGGTTGCAAATGCCCCTCACTGGGAGATCTGAACCCAGACACGGACTAGTGATCTGTACGGACCACAGATTATTCATTGTCCGTGATCCGTTATTTTTGTAAGTTTAACAACTGAATTCCTGAGGCTCCACCTGCCACTGCGTGTGGCTGTAGCCAATTTCATGATGTCATCCCAGAGCCGCAGCAGCGTGTCTACATTTCTTCCATGAAAAATAAACATCCAATTATTTTTAAAGATGGAAGACAAGACATAATTGAAAGATATACGGTATTCTGCATCTAAAATGAAAGTTTTTTGATCAGTGCTGGCTAAGTGGCTGTCTCACTCAGTGATGTCAGATTGTGAGGACCCACTTGTTTCCGTGGGTATGGGAGGGGGTGCTGTTAAGAGTGCAGGTTTTAGAGGATTACTCAGAAATGCGTGAACTGCTCAAAATACCACTTTGGGGTTCTTTATAGTGAGTATTAAACAGAATAATACACATAAAAGCTTAAAAATATGTTTTTTCATGGTATGGCCCCTGTAACCCTTCCACTCTCCTAGGCTTGTTTACATTATCAGTGGGGTCATCTGGATCCCACAAGACAGTGCGCTGAACGTTTTTTTTTTTCAATGATTGTCGATCTTTACTGGTGTCCAATGACATACATGAAATCTTGCCCACCTTGTCCACGTTTGTCATGGAAGGGCTAACACCTCAATGTAAGGATAGGGTGATCTGGACCCCATAAGAGAGCACGAGGGTTAAAGCTTTTTAAAAAAGTAAATTTGGATTTTTATCTTCATGATTTTTTCCTTTTTTTGTTTTTTTTTCTTGTTGTTGTTTTTTTTTTTTACAATTTATTTACTGATCCGAAAAATGATCTGAACTGTGACCCTTAAACCATGACATGATCCGATCAGTGAGTTTTGTGATTCATACACCCCTAGTTTGAAGTGTTTTGCATTCAGAGATGCTTTTCTGCATACTTTGATTGTAACGAGTAGTTATTTGACCATTCTCTATAAACCTAAGAGATTGCTATGTGTCAAAACCCAAGTAGATCAGCAGCTTGTTAGACATTCAGATCAGCCCTTATGTGCTGTCTTTTAATGAGAATTGAGCTTTTAAACCTGTGATGTTAGTATTTTGGTTTACTGATAATGGAAATTGACAGTAAAACTCATCAAGATTCGTAATGATCCAGTCACACATAGTGTCCTACGGAGAGAAAATAGATGCACTCCAATTTGTGGGTGCATAATTCTTGATTTGCGTGTGTGTAATTTAGGATTTGTGCATAACTTTGGATTTGTGTGTGTGTATTCTTGATTTGTAACTCATAATACGTTTTGTGCATAAGTAAAAAAAAAAAAATACAAAATAAAAAAAAATACAAAACACAATTTACACGTGCATAAATTAAAATTACAACAGCTTAAAACTAATTACACACAAAAATCTTTAAAAATACGCACAAATCACCTCTTATACATAGGGGTGTGCCAAAATATCGATATTGCGATATATCGCGATACTTAGTCTTACGATCGATTCTCGATGGGTTCTGACCAAGTATCGATATTATGTTAATTTAAAGTAATTCTTAAATGAAAAATGTAGGATTTGATGTTTGAACTTAAATAAAAATGTATTTAAAATAAAGTACATGAATTCACTGTAAAATTAGGGAGGTTGCCTATTAGTTGAAGCACTTAAAATTATATTTATTGCCATTATTATGTGTGTTTTAAGGTTTTTACCTATTGACTGCTGCCTGACCAAATGGAAAAATGATAAAAATTGGAAAAATAATCTCAAGTAACAGTCTGAGTAAACCAGCCTTCAATTTTTAATGCTCAGCCCTTTTCAAGTGAGGGAAAAGTGCACAAAAAATTAGGTCAATTTTGAGAGAGGCTGTAAAACATTATATTAATCATCCTTTGGTGTGACGTTCGTTTGCAGGTAGATAGCTGTCGCCACTTGACTTATTTAATTTTTGTTCTGTTGTTTACAACAATTCTGCACTAAGTAGTGTCACTGCTGATCATGTTTACTATTGTTAACATTAAATTTGACAGATAATTCCAATTCAGTTGTTGTCAATGCTCGTCAAAGACATAGTATTAAAGATTTCAGCAATGTTGCACAAAAGTGTCTATAATTTGTTGCACAAAATAAGAAAAGTTGTTTATTATGATTGTGTTAAAGCTAAAAAAGATAAATGGGAATATATTTTCCCCAAAAATATGTGTTCTTCTATATAATGCTGGTTATTAGAGAGAATTTTTACCAATTATCGCAGTATCGCGATGTTATCGATATTGTGAGCCATGTATCGCGTATCGTATCGTGAGGTACCCAGTGATTCCCAGCTCTACTTACACACACAACACCTAATTTACACACTTATTCCGTCATAAGATCACACGTCTCACTGATTCATCCGTGAGTGATGCGTTCAAGTACTACTAGAATACTGGGTCATTAGAGTTTTCTTATCAGCCGTTTTAAACTTACATTGTGAATAATATCTGGTGAAACTTGACATTTCCCCACCTTCTTAAACAGATATTTCCAATAATTAATATAAAAAAGTCTAAATAAACGTTTTTAGAAACACTTTTCACTTTGAAAATAAAAGTGAGTACTCCAGAGATTGACACCCCTGATATACAGTGACCGGTCTCTCTATTTCATCCCTTCTGACCGCCGAAGGCGGAGCATCAAGCATTGTATGATCCTTCGTGGGGATGCGAAGTTCGATCATTTATTGACAACAATCACTTGTGACCTCCCGGTGACCCATGTAGGGCTATAAAGTCACGTGGGACCGGGAGCGCTGTCACAAACACTTCTCGCGAGAACTGAAGGAACATGAGGGACCGGGAACCTTAGGGGTCATTCGGGATCTATAGAGCAGAAGTTACATACCTGAAATGTGACTCAGGCTCGCATTGAACTCTTCGTTTCTACTTAGGGGTTTTTCAGATATTTTCTATTTCGGGTAGTAGGGAGGAGCAACAAAGAGGCGAAGATAAATCGAAGCATGAAAGAAGCTAACGGCTGCAGAGCGAAAGTTTACTGCTTCAAGATGGCGGTACGGAATACTCAGACACAAACAGTCATCGCTCCAGGTTCATTCGGACCAGAATTAATGTTCTGGAAAATGAAGGCGTTGTCACCTTTGTGGAAGTGAACATACCTATAGCGTTCAGCTGAAGCTGTGGTTTCCAGCAGATATCCAGCAGTCTGCGCTGACGACAGAGCTCCTGCTCGTACTGGACGATGGTTCCTTCACAGTGTCTGAAGATTTCTTCAGCAGCAGCAGCTAGTCGCTCGCTGATAAACTCTCTCAGAGACTGAAGTGAAGACATGGTTCCTGTAGCTGCAGAAGATCTTCAGCTCAAACTCACACAAACACCGCCGTCCTCTGAACAGCAGCAGCTCCGATCATCTGCTAGTCTCTCAATCACAGCCACGTTGTCTTTACGTTCAACACGTATTCACTCATTTACGACACTTTGGAAAATGCTGAGAGTTCCGACACGAACCGCGCATTGTCATATCTGTCCAAAAACCTCACAAACGTCCGAACAAAACACCACCATCCGAAGAGCACAAGCTAACACTGATAGCACTCTAGCGTCTCGTGGTGTTTACTTCCGGGTTACGACATTGACGTAAAAGACCTGCTAAATTTTTAAAATCACAGAACAAGTGACGCTACAAATCTGCAACTATTTTAGTCAGGAAATATTAATTTTAACTAAAAAGTCAAAAAACAAAGTTACAGTTTTGCATTAATGCTTCAAATATGATGTACTCGTGTTCAGTGCAAAACGTCTTTATTAAAACATTCTCAAATTAAATAACTGTGTATGACTGTAAAAAACAAAACAAAACATTGTTTACATCTTGAGCCTAAATAGACACTGAAGCATTTTTTTTCTTTTTAAACATTATATCATAACTAGTGTACCTAAAATACACTCAACAAAAATATAAATGCAACACTTTTGTTTTTGCTCTCATTTTTCATGAGATGGACTTAAAGATCTAAAATTCTTTCCAGATACACAATATTACAATTTCTCTCAAACATTATCTACATTTACATGGCCCCAGCTAATCGGAATAAACGCTTGATCAGAACCGAAATTGATCATGTAGACACGCCATTCGGAATACTCTGGCCCTATCAGACTCTTTCGGATACAAATTTCTGTCCGATCAAGACAGGTGGGTTATACTGATTGCTGATCCGATCAAGCTGGATGTAAACACACATTCCGATCGTGTGTAATTACTGCGCTAGATTTTAAGTCGTGCATAGAGGGTATGGGAGTCTTAGGAGCATGAACAGAAACGATCAGCTGCTCTCCGCGAGCAAACTCTTTTCTTTGAGTAGAAAAGCCGGACTCAGCTTTCATGTGTGAGCGCAGGGTCCTTTGGTACGGTGTGAGCTTCGGACCGCAGTCCGTCCGGCTGATCTGCACGAGATCTGCCGGATTCAGGAGAACCATGTCTCCCGAGAGAACTGTCTCTCCGAGCGGCTTCAGGACCGTATGAGCAGGCCTAGGCGGCTTTTGAATGCGGAAATGCCGCTCAGCGCACCAAACAGTCCTGAGAAACCGTATAAAATCACATAAATTCATATTTCCAATCACATCCAAACAGAATAAAGGCTGATCTAATTCCCACATATTTACGTAATATGTATATGTCATTTAAAATTAATAGGATTAGACATTTTTTTGAAAATCCAAAACCCCCTGGGGTTTATTTTGAACAATTAATGTACAGTTTAATGTTCTTTGTTTTTTCCTGTATGTCACCTGTTTTCAATCAAAATAAAAGGAAGGCGCTTTGAACCCGCCCTTTTCTCGCGATACTTCATGATTTGATTTGACGTTGGGCGACAGAAACTAACCAGCATGCACCGCGCTGCAGGCGATCTGTGCAGTGTTGCCAGATTGGGCGGGTTCCCGCCTAATTGGGGGGTTTGGTTCTAAATTTGCGTGCGAAGTTGGCTTTGGGCGGGTAGGCATATTTTGGGCGGGTTTTATTTTACTCATCATAAAAAGTAGCGGACTAAGTTAGGCTGGTTTGCGATGGGAGTTCCACGAATGTTCTATGTTCTGAGGCTCAGTGAACGCACCAGGAGGAGACACTTCATACAGTCTATGGAGCCTCTGAACGTCACATAAAACAAGCTCAGAAGTCATTTGATTTGTTTTGGCGAAGCGTTTTCATCAGTCTGCTTCTCGTTTGCACCAAATACTTTCTCATGCGCAAATAAATAAAGTACTATTTTTTCGGGTTAAATTGCCATATTATGACATCACCATTCTAGCTTCAGATGCATTGGTTTTAATCCCAGCTGATCACGTGTTCGCTCCACCTGCATCTGAGAGCTCATTAAAGGTAATTGGGTCCAGGTGAGACCGCGGGTCAGTGGTTCTGGATGCAGTTCTGCGGTGGACTTCAGGTCAGTGGTTCCTCTTTCTGCTCGGTTTGATTTTGAAGTTCTGCCTTTCAAACCTGAACTTTAGACTCAGGTGTGAAGTTTTCTGGGAGCTGCTCCTCACCTGTCAGAGCTTTAGAGGTTCCTGGATGGAGAACAGGAGAGTTTAGAACCTGAAAGGCCTCAGGCTTTTTCTGAGGGTAGAAAACATTTTTACTTTTTATCTCAAATGTTTTTTTTTTCTAATTCAATTATAGTAAAACATACAGTTTCAAAATTCCTACATCATGAGAACATCACTAAAATGATTTTTTGTATGTTCTTTAGGTTGACAGATTTATCAGTTGGTTAAAAAGATTCCCTGTAGAAAAATAAGAAATTTATTCTAAATGAAACTGTACAGTTAACAGGATAAAATGATCCACTAAATATATTTTTGTTTTACTTAGAAGTTGATGGACAAACATACTTAAATATACAAACTTAACAAAAAAAATTCACCTGTGAGTTTTTAAAAATAGTATTTTTGTTATGTTATAATTTACAGGCCAACTCAATCGTATTTTGATTGTTTTTCAGTGTTCCTAGTGGTCTTTTAATTATGATTATGTTCTTTAAGTGAAAAAGTTTTATTTTTTTATGGTTTCTGCAGACTGGCAATAGTTCATTAGAAATTCACCTCAGAATTGTGGGTGGGACCAGTGATCTAGTGAAACCCCAGAATCTGCTTAAAGTGAACAATAAATGGATTGCAAATTTGAGAGAAAAAAAAGAAAATTTGAAGAAAAATATTGAGAATTTGAAGTCTCTTTTTTTTATAATTTAAAGGATTTTTTTTTTAAATTTGGAGATTTCTTTTTGAAATTTTTAAGAAAAAAAGAATTTCAAAATGATTTGTTAAAATTTGATTTTTTATTTTTATTTTTTTTTATTTTATTTATTTATTTTTTTTTTTGAAAAAGGAAAAAAAAAATTGAAAAAAGAGAAATTGAAAATTTGGGGGGAAAACTGAAAGAAGTTTTAAACAAAAAAAATACATGTTGAAAACCTAAAGGAATTACTGAAAATGTGAGAAAATAAAATTGAATATTTGAAAAAAAAAACTAATTTTGAAACCTGGGGAAAAAAAACTGTTACCAATTCAAGTTTATTTGTACTTTCATCTTTCCTTTTCATTGAGCTTGTGGCATTACCCAGTGTATTTCAGTCACAAATGTGTCTTTAAGCCGTTTCTGATTCACGATTTGAAAAAAGAAATGCAGTTTTTTAAAGCTTATTTTCTTTAATAAATACTGAAAACACAACGTTCACAAGAGTGGACTAAAAAAAAAAAAAAAATCAGTCAATTTTAAACTCAAAAATACATTTTATTTGCATTGTTGTGAATCAGGAGCAGATAAATATAAACCATTTGAAAATAGTTTATAAATGAGATGCAGAATATTCAACCAGTGAACTACAAACTTCCTGCTCTGCTCCATTCTGATTCAACCACTTATAGACAAATAGATCCAGGAGCGTCTTTGTTTTCCTCATCTGACCTGGATTCTGGATCTAAACTATGGCTGCCTAACTCCAATCTTGCTCTGCATTTTTGTTTCACTTCTAATGTTGGGTTAGGTGTGTGAGGGGCTGTATGCTAAAGGGAGAGAGCATAAAGGGATGATGGGAAATCTGCACAGGCGTATTCCACACAAACGGCACCGCCCACAACTTGGAGGCAATTTGCTCATTAACTCCAGCCGCTCTGCAGAAACTGTCATAGAAACCCTCACAGGTTTTTGGTTTTGGCTAAAACAGATGTAATCTTAAATTAAAAGACCACTGGGAACCCTTTCAAAATAAAAGAAGTTTGGGGTGAGAATTTAAACTGTGTTTAAAAACGAACTCTTACAGGGTGTGAAGTGGAAATGAAGCTGTAAAACGGAGCCTGAATTCCCAGAATTCCTTGCTGTCCAGGAAAAGTGGACCTCAGACTAAAACAAAGAGGTAACTATTTCAGCACTACGTTCAGAGATGGTCGACCATGAAGGCTTTGGAGTGTAGCTCTAGTCCTGACAGATGAGTTTAGAGCAGGAAACTTTTTGACTTGAGGCCCAAAAATAAAATTTGACGGAAGGGCCAGATGCGTATTTAGAGTATTTTCTTTATAAGAGAAAGAAATAAAATAAATCTGGTTGAAAACATGCTTTAATTCTGCTTAGAACTAATATAAAACACAGGTTTACTTCAAAACTGATTTTAGTTTAGTGTTAATTGCACCAATGATTTGTTTTTCAGGGAAAACCATAAACTTGCGTTCATGTTATGGGGTGTTGGAACGTTTGGAAAAAGAACTGTCGCACTCGGAAAACACACACACATTAAAAAAAAGATGATTCTTCCAACACCACATAAATTCAAAACAACTTTCTGCACTTAAAGTTCAATTTATTGATAGTGTCCCGTCTTTGAGGAAACTCAACAATTATAAGGGAAAATAAATGAAAGAATTATTATGAAATAATTTAACGGGCCTCATTTGGCCCCTGGAGAGGTTCTTGCAGCTAAAAGCCTCATAAGACGTTTCTACCATCACCAACGGTTCTTAGATTATAAATGTTTTCAGCTACAATCCTTAAAGACAGGAATCTTTGAAAATCTCATTTCTGTTTGCAGTTTATTCCTAATGATTCAACTTCTAAAGAACTTTTTTTTTTTTTCCCCCCCCTCAGGACGATCTTCAACCAGTAAGTGTTGGGTTTATTGGTTTGGCCGCCGCGCCGATCTTTTCCTCTTTCTCTAAGCTTGCATTGAAGGTGACTTTATTTCTATTTATTTCTTACTTGGTGCAGCAGTGATAAATCTGCTCTTTTCTTGGTCACAGTGAGGACTGAACTTATTGTTTGAAGGCCTTTTCAGCTGAAATGTCATTCATAACTTTTCCCCCTGCAGGTCTTCAGCTTTGTTCTTTTTTGACCTCCTTTCTAGGAGGTTTAGCTCCTAAATAAAACCTGAATAAAATAAAACATTCCAGGATTTTCCTCGTGTGTACTTCTTGTGTGTTCTTCATTTTCGTGCTGCTCTTCAAAGGTATGTGAGACACTTTCTTTCTAATGCACTCAGCACATTTCATTGAGCGTTTCATCATTGGAGCCCCTTAAAGGTATGTGTGGTCAATTCTTTCCTTCTGGGGCGCCGTGTCGCCGCCGTACGACCTCATGGCCGCCGTGCCATGACTTTACCTGTTGTGGCCGCCGTGCCTTTTGTTACTTCCTGTTGTATGTTTTGACTTTGTTAGATTTGTGCATAAAATGGATTTGTCTAGTTTTCTCTGAATCTGTTAGAATAAGTTCAGCCTCATCTGTGAAAGTCACCTTCAATGCTTTCTGTTAGGCAGCAGTCAGGCTTTAGCTTTAGTTCATATGGAAGCTTTGAGGTGTGGAAGGATTAGATCTTCAGGAACCATCATGAGGTTCTGAGGCTGGTGGGCGTCTGCTCACAGGATCAGCAGAGGTTGTGGTTGTTGGGCTGGAGCTGAATCAGTGAAGGAGTTATTGGTTTGGAGGTTTCAGAACTCCTCTTTCCTTTTCTGCTTCTTCTTGTATTTGGATTGGTTTGCAACTTTTTTTTTCCAGGTGGTGCGACGACAGGTAAGACCCATTTTTATTTCTTTATTGCATACGTGCGCTGGGCCTTCCCGCTGTGGTTGAGCCTTTTTGCTTTGCTGGTCCGGTTGGGATTCTTTAAAATGGAGTTTGTTGTGATGAGATTTGGTTTTGGTTCCTAGTCTTGTTTGGTTGGTTTGAAGGTTTGGTTCTGTTGGTGTGGTCGTGAAAACCCAGCCCACAACCAGGGAGCTGTAGGTCAGGGAGGACCGCACGATCGTCTCACATCCACCTGTCGGTGATGCATGTCGGGTTCTTTCTGTCACAGAACACTTTGTTTTGGAGCTTCTTCTTCTCTGGTTTGTCTTTATTGGTCCACTCATGTTCTGTCCATTTACATTTGATCTCTACTTTTCTCTTTTTTTTTTTCCTCTCCCCAGAACCTGACTTTAAGTTTACTTTATGTAGCGCCTTCAAATGACCTCGGCCAAACAAGGCGTTGTAGATTAAAAGTTCAAATAAAATAAAAACCCCAAAAAATTAAACATTTACAATTAAAAGTATAAATAAGACATAAAAATCATAAAAACTAATTCTTCCATTTTCTTGTCGTCTTTCTGGATTTTCTTATCCTTTCATTTTTCCCTGGAGCTTTCTTACTTTAGTCCAGTTATCTTGTCTGCTTATTCTCTCTGAATCTTTTTTTCTTCCATTCCTTTTCTAACCTCGTCTATAATAAATGCATCTTTTCCTTCCTAACTTCATTAGACAAAACTTTACCACTAAACTTTAAATTGTATAAACTTAAATATTTTTTAAGGAAGTGGCAGAAAAAGAAATATACTGCAATATATTAAACAAGAAGAAAAAAAACTTTTTTTTTTTTTTAGTTAATGCTCCAGAAAATGTCGTCTTCTCCCTAAATGCTTTGATCTGGTTCAGGTTTCTTAAATGTTGTGAAGGGAGGATTTACTTTAATTCTGAAATTCAATTTAATAGTTTAAGGAGCTGTGATGCTTTATTTTAGGAATAAGTTAATAAACTAAATATTTCCTCGAGCTGCAGCTTAAAGAGAATTTCCCATTTCACTTGAAACTGAAAACCAGGATGTGCAGCTTCTGTCTTCAAGACTCGATGATCTGGGATGGATTTTCCGTGTCTGACAGGTGAACACTGAACTCTAATGGATGCTGAGGATTTCCTCTAGAACGCTCAAACTTGAAGCGTTGGATTTCAACAGGATGCTCTGAGTGGCAGAGACTCGTGAGTCACTGGAGACGAAAGCAAAGATTGCAGGACATTGAATGTAGAAGATGTGGAGATGAGCTCTACTTCAGAGCGTTGCTTCATGGGAAAATGTGGAAACGCAAATCTTGGAAAGCTGCAAATTTTAAGTAAAATCTTTGAAGGTCATTAGAGAACTGATTAAGAATAGATTTGGACCATCGACTGTATATGACTGGACTCTCTGGATTCCAAACAGGAAGTACCTACTGGCTCCAGAAGCCAAAATCCTGTGGAGTTCTATAGAGAAGCTTTTACTGAACCTCAAACGTTAAATTCTCCTGAGCTGCTTTCAGTGGACTTGGAATAAGCTTAGTCATGATTGGTGACAGTAGTTGTCATAGAAACATGACTTGGACCACAGCAGTCAACTTACTCCAAATGTCTGTGCTTGTGTAACAGAAAATGGCGACTGATTTGGCTGGAACCGGCAGCAAGGCATTTCTTTTATGGGTTATGTCCATCTTTTTACGGTCTATGATCTGGACACAACCGTAATCTCTCAATATGGAACTGGATAAATGGACCGTACCATTAAATCAATGAAAACATCGGAGCAAAGGATGGAAATCTGACTGAAAAACTGGACATTGGATCATGAAAGTACAGCCACATGTGCAAATAAATGACACATTAATTTACAATGGAGGGCCGATGGCTACAGTCAAAGGAAAAGTTCAAAACTGGTGTTTTTGTTCCTGCAGGACGTGATTTACTGAGAATAAGTTTGAATCTTTGACATTTGGGCAGCATTGCAGGTCATGTAAAGCCTGTTTATAGACATATTCACTACCTCCTGGCATTAAAGTAAAATAATTTTGTGTGCAACAATCCTAAAATGATGCCAAACTCAAGATATGTTTAAAGATTATTCACCAAACTGGATTCATTGAAAGGATTTTGACGAACGACTCCTGGGGAAAAATGGTACAAGGACTCAACTTCTGACACTTCTACTCGTATCTGACAATGAAACTGCAGCGGTATGTTGAAGATGTTGACATAGCCTATCAAGCTTTTATAACATCGGTAACAAAACTTTACGAAAAATATTGTCCTCTTGTAAGGAAA
>NC_050513.1:13548867-13559599 GCF_002922805.2 Oryzias melastigma | reverse complement strand
GCCTTTGTGTTTCTGCATTTCTACTACAAACACATTTTGGGGTAAATGTTGTTTTTCTGCTGGAAAATGTCACTTGAATTAACCCTTTGTCCCCACTAACACTTGCAGAGACATCTGAAAGTAGTTTAAATGATTTTGTTCACAGGAAGGACCGTTAAATTTGTTTTTAAACAGTTTTTTTTGGTATGTTGAGCAGTTTTAATCAAATGCTCCACAATGAAATGCATCAACATTTTAGAGGCTCATCTCTTACCGGATGTGTTGATGTGAATATTTAACATTCATGTCAGTGTTCAAATGTTATTAACACTAACCCTCTTTATGATCTCATTACTTGTCGTTTGACGATAAGGTTGCAACAAACTTTTGTTAAAATGACCCCAATTTTTTTTTTTCTTGCAGGTTAAAATATTTCTGCAAACTCATTTTTAGCAGAAGTCTCCAGATTTGTTCTGTCAATCATTGATGGTTCATTCATGCTCTTTATCCAGTGATTAGACTGGGTAGATTCTACATTTTTTTGCCGTTTGAACTTCAACTTTTAATGTTCCCATCCTAAAACATAACCAGGTTTTTATTTTTTCTGATGTTATTCAGAATGTTTCATGCATCTTTAAACCTGTTGAAATAATTTACTAAATGCATGAAGCTGTTTGTCTTCTGTGGTTCTTCTCTTGAAGGATCAGAAATGACTTTTGAAAGGTCGGATATTTTGGTGGCAGAATTATCTGCCTGATATTCATTTTTTGTTTGATTGGGAATTCTTATTTACAGCCTCCATGTATCTGCATTTCAGCATCAGTTACAGGAACTTGGTCACTCAGTGGTTGGCTTGTAAAGTCCACCGTCCTCATGAGTCTGTTCCCTGAACAATCAAACTTCTGACCAATTTTTAGTTTTTGTTTCCGTTTAAATGACCCTGTTATTGTTTTAAAACAGTTTAATCAACATTTTTATTCTTGCAGGCGTGATGATGTCACTAGATTTACTGTCGGGTTATTTGTCACATTTGCTGGATCTGTTTTAAGGAGTTCGTCTGAACTTTAAACATTTACATGAATCCAATGATGGTTTGTTTGGTTCTGTTGGTGGAAGAACTTTCTACAGTCGGAGCATCAAAGCTCTTATCACAGCAGTGACTAAAACTGTTATTTGAAGGTGCAGATTCAGTGTTTTCAGGTCAATGTGCAGCAAGTTTCTTCAATTCTTGCTGTTGTACTTTAAGCTTGTTGGTGAAGGAGGAACCTTCAGTAAAAAGGTGAATTCATGCAATAACGGATGATTTCTTCACAGATGATCACCAACTTACTAAAGTTCAATGTCTTGATGGTAGAATACCAACATCTTGGGGTTTTTGAATTTACTCAGACATGGTTTTATAAACATCTGGAATGGGATCTCGACTGGATCTGTGGAAGAGTCACTTAATTTTATATATGGAATCTTCCACTTGGATAATCGAGATCCTTCAACATACCAGGAAGGAACTTTTGATCAACAAGTTTGGATTTTTCATCTGAACCGGATATTTGACCTGAAAAGAAAACTGACACTAAAAAGTAAAGTTCTGCTGTTGAGCTGAAGACAGAACAACTCTTTATTCTGCGTTCAGAGGAGACATTTCCACAAACTTTACAAAAGTTTTCCTGACAAATGTTCGCTGTTCCAATGGAAAATGATCAAAACTGTTAAACTACAAGGAAGCTGGAGAACAAAGTCGTGATGGACGAGTTGGGAATTGATGGACACGAATGAATGCTCAAGAAGTTGTAAACCCCTCCCCCAAAAAAATCTCCTCTGAATTTCAATCAAGTGAAAATGAATCTTGAACATGAGAGGAGAAAGTCATGGATGGTGTAAACTCTGTTCTTCTGGTTCCCTTCTGCAGCTGCATGAAGATCCGTGAATAAAAGCTTCTTCTCTCCGTCTGGAAAAACTGAAGCTAGTTTAAAAATGTTGGTTCTGAGCAGACTAAATGACATTTTTTCAGTTTATTCTTAACTGACCACCACAAAATGAATCCTACTGCTGGTAGTTAGATCAAACCACAGTCTGAGACTATTGTTCCGTTTGATTTATTTCAAGGATAGATTATAAAAAATACAGGATTATTTCAAACTTTACTATTTAGAATGTGTGTAAACGTGTTTTCATGTGAAGAGGAAATATTCTGGAGCATTATCAGGAAAATGTTTTACAAAGTAAAAAAAAAAAAATTGCGACGTTAGGAACTCAAACTACATATATATATATATACAGTTGTCTGTTTAACCTACTTTACTTTACTTTAGTAAATATATCTATAATGGACTAAAATACCCTTCTCAAGTACAGTACTAACTATTATAGGTCTTTCTCTTTTCCTCCCTTCTCTATCATCTCTCCATTTCCGTCTGTTTTTCCGTCCGGTCCAACCAGAAATGCATCATTGTTACACAGCTTTGGCTCAAATACAAAAGGAGTTTGAATTTTATTCAAACTCCTTTTGTTGTACTAAAATCTGTCCAACACGAGAGGCCTTCAGCTCGCATCTGCTGGCTCAGCTGCTGGACAGGACAAGTGTAACAAGTAAAAAAAGCTGGTTTTTATGCTAAATGTTTGGATTTCTAAGCAGAATGATTTGTTCCAAGTAATTTTTTTTTTGACAATTTATCAAGCAAAGCCAGAAAACGAAGTTTGAGTTCATTAAATCTTTTTATAGAAAATGCTGTTCAGTTTTTGGCAACAAAAACTGAATAAAAAGTATCTAGAAAATGGCCCATTACATATAAGGTGCAGGTTTTTATTCAAAGTGTAAAAATGTCAAATGTCAATTGAATAAAACTCCCCAATACTTCTTGAATAAAATTTATAGTTACTAGAAAACAGTTGATCATATTGAAATGTTAAATTGTAAGTTTGGTTTGGTAATGCAATGCAACCACAAGCAGCACAGTCCAGTGCTTTCTTGTGCCGGTCCCAAGTCCGGGTAAATGCAGAGGGTTGTCGGGTGGAACTCCGGCCTAAAACGTCAACCAAATCAAAGAAATGATCAGTCTCTGGAGGTTCCTGGAGAAGAAGTCTCTTCCAGCAGGTTCAGTCCAACATGGAGGACTTTGAAAAGCAGCAGAAAGAAGTTTAAATCAGTTTCCAGATGCAGTTTTTTTTTGTTTTGTTTTATTTTTAGTAGAAAAAACAATTATAATTGATGTTTCATATATATCCGATCATCTTTTAATCCAATTTCAAAGTGTTCCAAAGGATCTTTGAATTATGCCATCGTTGTTTAGGACATAGTTTCTGCAGAGCAGCAGGAGTTAATTAGAAAGTCACCTGACATGTGACTGTTCAAGCATGGAAGTAAGCCTGTACTGATTTCCCATCATCCCTCTGTTTACACTCTCAATATCCGATTAATCCAGCCGTACAGTTCTGATCCAGATTCCAGCTCAGACGAGGAAAACGGACGTTCATGGATCTATTTGTCAGAATGGAGCGGAGCAGGGAGCTTTTCCCCGACGAGCTTGTTTGTTCCAGATTCTCCATAATTTGAATATTCAGGAATCCAGTTTTAATCTTATTCTATCATTAAAGATCTAACTATAGTTTTGTCTTTTAGGATCAGAACTGAAACTCTGAGTGATCTTCTGGTCTGAAACGTCACAGACCTGGATCTTCTATCGCCTCACTACAGAAACTATTGCAGCTGCTGGATCAACAATGAATTATACAACTGATTTCTGACGTTTTGTATCACATTACTGACCAAATAAAAATAAACTTGTTTATGGAAAATAAATCATTTTTGGTTGCGTGGTCTTTTTTTATTTTATTTTTTTTCCTAAAAATGCTAAGATTAGATTTGTTTCCATATTTGCAGCTTTAACTACTACAAAGGTGATATTTCTAATGATTAGAAAGATGCAGTTTTCCCACATCAGACCTGTTCTCCAGTCCTCAGACACCAAATCAGAATCGACATCAGATACTGAGGTTAGTTTAAAGTTTGAGTTTAAGACAATCCCTGATGTTATTTATTTTTGCCTCTTTCTGCACCTACTTTATATATATTTATATTTATTTTAACAATGTTTTAGGAGTGCAAACAAACATTAAAAAATTAAAATCTTAAATCTTACAATGACTTGATGGTTTGGGGACTAAATGTTCATGAGATCTTTTCATGTTTACGATTTCTGGATCTGCAGAGACTTTCAGCTTTTAGAATAAAGATGGAAGCAGCTTCTTGATCTGTCACAAATTTAGAAATGCAGGACTTTATTTAAACTTATTTTTAGGGTTATGTCTGATAGAAAATGGGAAAAATATTATATAAAGCATTTAAGTGGTGCTGAGATTTAGTAGATTTCCAGCAGCGTCAAATGAAGGCAAAACCACTCTGAACACAAAACGACTCATAACAGTAAAACAGTGTCAAACTTGTGGTTGAAGAACCTTGTAATTTTGTTAAACTACGAAAGAAGTACAAACATCCACAGCAGTGTCTACTGTTTTATCTGCATTCCTGAATCAGGCATAAAGAAACAACAAAGCTTCAGGAGAGCTGTTCCACTACCCAACACTGGGAGGCGCACTGGGCTGAAAAAGCACCACAGTCTTTGGGATATGTGTGGTTCCGCCTTTGTCCTTGAAGAGAAGTGAAAGAAGAACCTTAGAAACTGAAGGATCATCTGATCAGATGAAGCTCTTAGATTGTGTCAGCAGATATGATCTGTGGCTGGAATGACATATCTTTATGAACACTCTCACACATGTAAAGATCAGAGTCCAATTGTGGCTCTGACTTTCTGTGAAAAATCAGTTTTTGTGAATCACTTTATTTAAGTTCCACCCAGAAACGTATTTGCATCCAGAACAGACATGAGGCACTGATATGAAAGAGGAAATATTAACATGACGCTTCATCTTCTCTTCATGTTCCTCACACTGACAGCAGGTCAGGTCATGTGATCAAATCCTATAGAAACATTGAAGCTGGTTGAAACGGTTGAAGCATATTGGTCCAATGCAGAAACCTAACTAAAATGAAACAGTCTGAGGATATCAGAAGTAAAAGAGTTTTTCTTTAAAAAATGTCAGCTTATTTGAAGACAAAAATCTAAGAAGTGTGATGACGAACAATAACAGTCAGCAAAATCAACACAACACAAGGAAGTGATCTGTTCTCAAAGCAAAGCAGAAGAGAAAGAAGCAGAATCACGAGCTGTCTGCAGCTGCGTTCACACGGTGAGTGGAGATTCTTCTTCTTCAGATATTGGAAGAAACTGAACTTTGTTTCTTGAACTTTGTCCTCATTAACTTGACTGTTTCTGAATATTTGGACAATATCCTTTCTTTCCCTGCAAACTCTCATCACTTTGCTGGTTAAAGATTTGATCACAATACTAATCAACAACTGAGGATAAACACTCACTTATTGATAAGTTATTGTTTCACTGATTTATAAAGAAAATGGAAACAACTGATGTTTTTATAAAAGTTTTCATTGATTAAATTGTTGTTGTTTACAGAAGTGAAACCTGTGATTCATTAAAGTGGGACAGATCAGTTTACTGCTGCTTCCTGTCAGACTTTTCCTGCAAAAAGAAAGAATAAGAGTTTCTGTCAGAAACGTAAACCATCAGGAATATTTCAAGTTTAAATGTTCCATTTCTGACACTCCTACCTTCCTGTTTTCCTTAATACAAATCGGTTAGTGACTCAAAGTTCATCTCAAAGTCTTTGTTTGAGCCTTGAGAGGAAGAATTTAAGTCTTTTTAAGGCCTGGTCCCACAGGATTTGACGGCCATATCACGGTTAAAAAATTAGGAAAATCTGCCACAGTCAGCATGGTCTAAATGTTTGTGCAGTTCAAAAACACTGCCAAATTTTGTTCTGCATATCTGCGCATCCATTCCGTTCCCGTAGCTCGCCGTTATACTACCAGTCTACTCCAAACAGCGTCTATACCACGGGTATGAAATTGTTTCTATCCTCCACCCGTGATATGGCTGTGAAAGCCAGTGGGACCGGCTCTTAACTTTCTACCTAATTGTTTTATTTCTCTCCATTTTTCTTGATCTGCTTCATTTTTCCTGAATTGTATCCAGCAGGATGGATCATTGTGAGGACATAGAGGAGGGAGCACCTCCCTTTAAAAAAGGGAGAGTTGGAAAACAGGAGAGCCGGAGCAAAGCTCAGAGGTGAGATGAAGATCTCTGTCCATGACTCTTCTCCATGTCAGAGCTCAGCACTCACATCAACAACCTTCATTCTTCTCAGGAACCGACCTGGAGATGGACCCAGCTGGGTGTCCTTCAGGAGTGACAGATCAAAGGATTTTGGTCTTAACTTCAAAGGAAGCAGTTCAGGAGAGGAACAGTAAGTGTTTTTCAACTAAAGTTCTGCAGTTTCTTTTTTTCTTCTGCCTCAATTAGCTTCTAAGATGAGCTTTGTCTCTAAATTCAAATGAAGGAATCAAACATTGCAACAGCCTTAATATTTATTGGTGTTCTGAAAACTACAGCATTCATGATGCATGTATTATTGTAGATCCTAAAGAACTCATCAAACATCCTAATTAAAGAAACTCACTTCTAATACAACAAACATTTTTCTATCAGAATTCATCTAAGACCAAGAACTGGTTCTGGATCTGAACCCAGCTGTACGTCCTTTAAGAGTGACCGGTCAAAGAATCATCCTATCCACTTTAAATCATCAGCATCTTCTCGTACACATCGGTGAGCTGTATATAAATGTTGAAACTGTGTCAAATGAGTCTAATATTTTCATCCAAACATGTGTCTGATGTGAGTTCAGCTTTCTTACAGATTTATATCTTCATGTGAACAGCAGTGAATATTAGCACTTCTCCACAAACACAGTAGTCACAGTCAAAGAATGGAAAGGAATTTTTACAGTGTTTAACTTGGAAACTGACTTTATTTTCTTTGTTATGAAGCTCAACTGTAACTCTTTGGATAGAAGTGTTTGATTAACATCAGAAAATGAAAAAAACATGCAGAGCAAACACGTCTTTAATAATATTTATGAATTTAAACTACATTATGAACACAGTAGTGCAACAATGTATTTAGTCAGCCACCAATTGTGGAAGTTCTTTCTACTTAAAAAGATGAGAGAGGCCTGTGATTTTCATCATAGGTATACCTTAACTACGAGAGACAAAATGAGAAAAAAAATGCAGAAAATCACATTGTCTGATTTTAATGAATTTATTTGAAATAATAGTGGAAGATAAGTATTTGGCCAATAACTAAAGTTCATCTCAGTACTTGACTATATACCCTTGCTAGGAATAACAGCAGTCAAATGTTTTCTGTAAGTCTTCACAAGGTTTTCATAAACTGTAGCTGGTATTTTGGTCCATTCCTCTATCTAGATCTCTAGAGCAGTGATGTTTTGGAGCTGTTGCTGGGTAACAGATTTTCAACTCCATCCAAAGATTTTCTATGGAGTTGAGATCTGGATGCTGCATAGGCCACTCCAAGACCTAGAAATACTTCTTATGAAGCCACTCCTTTGTTGCCTGGACAGTGTGTCTGGGATCGTTGTCTTGCTGAAAGACCCAGCGATGTTTTTGCTGATGGAAGGTTGTCACTTTAAATCTGACCATGCATGGCCCCATTCATTCTTTCCTTTACATGGATCAGTCATCTTGGTCCCTTCACTGAAAAACAGCCCCAAAGCATGATATTTCTACCCCTGTGCTCTACAGCAGGCATGGGGTTCTTTGGATGCAACTCAGCATCCAGTTCATTTTGGTTTCATCTGACCATTGGACATTCTCCCAATCCTCCTCTGGATCATCCAAGTATTCTCTAGCAAGCTTTAGATCGGCCTGCACATGTACTGGCTGTAACGGGGGGACACGTCTGGCACTGCAGGGTTTGCATCCCTGACAGCGTATTGTGTCACTGTTACTTTGTTACTCTTTTACTTTGGTCCCAGCTCTCTGCAGGTCAGTCACTAGGTGCCCCGTGTGGTTCTGGGATTTTTGTTCACTGTTCTTGTGATCATTTTGACCCCACAGGTTTAGATCATGCTGGGAGCCCCAGGAGGAGGGAGATTATCAGCGTATATTTGTATAAACCCTTTTTGTACTTCAGGCTAAACATTTATTTCTTTATTTGTATATATTTTTTTGGGACCTGATGGAAAACTGAAGACACATTTGAATTAGTTAAGACTGATTCATTTATATTACAGTTTTCCAGTTGTGGCTTGTGACTTGACCTGACTGGAGTTAGTTTGCATTAAACCTCCCAGTACAGACAGAATGGATCTGATTGTTGATGATTCTCCACAGAGTGGACGAGCAGAGCTCAGAGACTCCCAGTGGTCAGTCTGTCCAGCAGCATCATACTCAGCTGGACTCCATATTTCTGGTCTGTACATGAACAACAACTGCTTTTCAATCATTCTGTTCAAAGTCATCTCCATGCTGCACTTTGGAGACCAGTGGATTGTCAGTGTGTCCAACATGGAGATGATGTTTGGCTCCATGACTTCACTCTGATTGGCTCATTCATCTAGAATTCTGTTGCAGCTGCTGGAGGACAACATTGTTACTTTTGTGAAGAAGGAGCTGAAGAAGATCCAGAAGATTCTAATTCAGAGGGAAGAGGAAGAGGAACTAGAGGATGAAGAACAGAGGAGCAGCAGAGAGTCACTGATGAAGATCACAGAGAACTTCCTGAGGAGAATGAAGCAGGAGGAGCTGGCTGATCGACTGCAGAGCAGTAAGAGGATTTCTCTGAAGTTTTCAGCTGCTGGATAAAGAAAGATTTACTGATGTCTGAACACATGGAACAACATGGATTCAAATCCTCATCATTCAGGGCATGAAACTTCAAATAGTTTATTTATTCTATTGTCTTCTTTCAGAATTGTTTGCAGTTTGTCGATATAAAGTCAAATCTGGTCTGAAGAAGAAGTTCCAGTGTGTAACTGAGGGAATCACTAAAGCAGGAAACCCAACCCTTCTGAATGAGATCTACACAGAGCTCTACATCACAGAGGGAGGAACTGGAGAGCTGAATGAAGAACATGAGGTCAGACAGATTGAAGCAGCATCCAGGAAAGCAGACAGAGCAGAAACCAGCATCAGACAAGAAGAGCTCTTTCAACTCCCAGCTGGAAGACAAGAACCAATCAGAACCGTGATGACAAAGGGAGTGGCTGGCATCGGGAAAACAGTCTTAACACAGAAGTTCGCTCTGGACTGGGCTGAAGGCAAAGCCAACCAGAACATCCACTTCATATTTCCATTCACTTTCAGAGAGCTGAATCTCCTGAAAGAGGAGAAGTTCAGCTTGGTGAAACTTGTTCATCACTCTTTCCCTGAAACCAAAGAAGCAGGAATCTGCAGCTTTGAAGACTTCCAGATCATCTTCATCTTTGATGGTCTGGATGAGTGTCGACTTCCTCTGAACTTCCACAAGACTCAGATCCTAACTGACCCTAGAAAGTCCACCTCAGTGGGTGATCTGCTGACAAACCTCATCAGGGGGAACCTGCTTCCCTCTGCTCGCCTCTGGATAACCACACGACCTGCAGCAGCCAATCAGATCCCTGCTGAGTGTGTTGACATGGTGACAGAGGTCAGAGGGTTCAATGAGCCACAGAAGGAGGAGTACTTCAGGAAGAGATTCAGAGATGAAGATCAGGCCAGAAGGATCATCTCCCATATCAAGAGATCCCGAAGCCTCCACATCATGTGCCGTATCCCAGTCTTCTGCTGGATCACTGGTGCAGTTCTGGAGGATCTGCTGAAGAGCAGAGAGGGAGGAGAGCTGCCCAAGAGCCTGACTGAGATGTACATCCACTTCCTGGTGGTTCAGGCCAAAGTCAAGAAGATCAAGTATGATGGAGGAGCTGAGACGGATCCTCACTGGAGTCCAGAGAGCAGGAAGATGATGGAGTCTCTGGGAAAACTGGCTTTTGAGCAGCTGGAGAAAGGAAACCTGATCTTCTATGAATCCGACCTGACAGAGTGTGGCATTAATATCAGAGCAGCCTCAGTGGACTCAGGAGTGTTCACACAGATCTTTAGAGAGGAGAGAGGTCTGTACCAGGACAAGGTGTTCTGCTTCATCCATCTGAGTGTTCAGGAGTTTCTGGCTGCTCTTCATGTCCACCTGACCTTCATCACCTCTGGAGTCAACCTTATTGAGAAAGAGCAGAAAAAGTCTTATTTTTTTACTTTTTTTCAGAACAGCTCGGTCCAGTTCTACCAGACTGCTGTGAACAAGGCCCTACAGAGTCCAAATGGACACCTGGACTTGTTCCTCCGCTTCCTCCTGGGTCTTTCACTCCAGACCAATCAGAGTCTCCTTCAAGGTCTGCTGATACAGACAGGAAGTAGCTCACAGACCAATCAGGAAACAGTCCAGTACATCAAGGAGAAGATCAGTGAGAATCTGTCTGCAGAGAAAAGCATCAACCTGTTCCACTGTCTGAATGAACTGAATGATGGTTCTCTAGTGGAGGAGATCCAACAGTTCCTTAGGTCAGGACGTCTCTCCACAGATGAACTGTCTCCTGCTCAGTGGTCAGCTCTGGTCTTCATCTTACTGTCATCAGGAGAAGATCTGAAAGTGTTTGACCTGAAGAAATACTCTGCTTCAGAGGAGGCTCTTCTGAGGCTGCTGCCAGTGATCAAAGTCTCCAACAAAGCTCTGTAAGAAGTCTCATTGAAGAAGTCAATGTTAAAAAACATTTATTTTAT
>NC_050513.1:13547847-13548817 GCF_002922805.2 Oryzias melastigma | reverse complement strand
TAGTATTGCTTAAAATATGTAAAATATGCAATTGATTGTGATCATTTGAAATAATTAACTTCATTTGTCTCTTTTAGACTGGGGTACTGTAATCTGTCAGAGAGAAGCTGTGCAGCTCTGTCTTCAGTTCTCAGCTCTCAATCCTCAAGTCTCAGAGTTCTAGACTTGAGTAACAACCACCTCCAGAACTCAGGAGTGAAGCTTCTGTCTGCTGGACTGGAGAGTCCACACTGTGAACTTGAGATTCTCAGGTCAGGTTTGATTAAAATCTTTTTTCAGGTACTGTACTTTATCTTATAAGAATTTTTGCAAATATGGCATAGTCTGACGATTACAGTGATAATTCCAGATTTTTGTTGGATGTTTTTCATGCCAAAGTACAAACAACATCTGAGTTTATCAAAGATTAGCAAGCTGGGCCAAATGTAAATTGATTGTGTAATTTGAAGGTACATTCACATGGACAGGTTTGAACTTTGACCTAATTTTGTTTATGGAAAAGTCAACTTTGACAAAACAGGTGAAAGGTACCAGAGTTAATTTGTAACAGTCACCTGAGCAAACCTGGTCTTACCGAGACACAAGGTCTATTTACACTTAAACCAACATGTATTGTTCAACTAAAGCGAGTCAATGACATTAGCACCTTGGTGAATGGTTGCAAAAATAAGTACAGTCCAAAACGTATTTCCTAATGAATAGTAAACACAAAATAATCCATCCATCCATCCATCTTCCTCCGCTTCATCCGGGACCGGGTCGCGGGGGCAGCAGTCTAAGCAAAGATGCCCAGACTTCCCTCTCCCCGGCCACTTCCTCCAGCTCCTCTGGGGGGACCCCGAGGCGTTCCCAGGCCAGCCGAGAAACAATGTCTCTCCAGCATGTCCTGGGTCTTCCCCGGGGCCTCCGCCCAGTGGGACATGCCCGGAACGCCTCACCAGGGAGGCGTCCAGGAGGCATCCGGACCAGA
>NC_050513.1:13545372-13547133 GCF_002922805.2 Oryzias melastigma | reverse complement strand
TAAATAATAATTAATATCAGTCTGTGATTCAGATATTTTTAGGCCAGCAGAGAAGGCCTTGCAGGCCCTGACGGCCCGCCACTGCCTACATTACATTAATTCTACCAGACACTTTCCGACTGTCTGTTGGGGCACACTTAACAAGATTTAAGCTGGGGCAGTTTTGTAACATGCAATATTTCCAGTTTAAAGCATGCAAATTTTGCAGAACACAGTCAAAAAGAAAAAGTATTTACTTTTTTAATGTGCATTTTAATGTTTGGTAACACTGATATAAGTTATTGTGCTCTGGGTCACTCTTGTTACTCATGGATCAAATGTGACATATAGATAGATATTGCTCTTCTATAAATATTTGCTGGACAAAGTTTAGACTGTTGCTGAGGTTAAATCATTTACATATGTCACTGAATGCAAAATGGTTAGCTTCAGCTTCACTGCAGCTCTCTTAGACCTTCTGCCATGTCTGTTGTATGTCCGCAGCCTGTCAGGTTGTCTGATCACAGAAGATGGTTGTGCTTCTCTGGCTTCAGCTGTGAAGTCCAACCCTTCCCATCTGAGGGTGCTGGACCTGAGCTACAATGATCCAGGAGAGGCTGGAATGAAGCTACTGTTGGTACAGCAAGAGGATCCAGACTGGAGACTAGAAACTATCCGGTATTGTATCACATCTCCCAATTCATTTCCATGTTTAACTCACATTAGAAATCATTAAATGATTATTGCTTATACTTGTATAGCGCTTTCTACCTTCCTCCAAGCCCTAAAGCACTTTACAATCATAGTTCCATTCATCCATTCCTGCACTGATGGCAGTTCCGCTGTCGAACACTGGCATCAACCTCCCACTAGAGGCAGGGTGTAGTTCAGTGTCTCACCCAAAGACACTTTGGAGGTGCAAGACGTGAATCAAAACTGCAATCTTCCTGTAAGGTGTCGACCACTCTACTGCTGCACCATGGCCACCCCAAAACAGAAAACATAAAACAGCATGGCAAGTATTAGCTGAAAACTAGCTACTCAAAAACAAACATTTCTCAAGCTGTGATGTCAGAGGGGCTGTAGGCGCATGCTGGCAGCCACACTTCTGTCAGTCTGTTCCAGGGCAACTGTGACTTCATCAGTAACTTACCATCACCAAGTATGACTGAGGAGTAAATGAATAATGGATAAACATTGTAAACACTGAGCATCAGAGGAAGTGCTGAAAAACCTAATTCACTATTATTAATAATATTCATGCTTTATTATTTATGGTTTATGCAGAGCTTCCTCAACGTGGTAGGCTGGGCGATAAAACGATAATTATCGTTATTGCGATATTACTTTTTTTCGATAGTGAAATGAGTCTACTGCGATAAACTTTCGTTTTAAATGAACACGGGAGAAACCCCCGGAAGAGTCGCGCTTCTTCCTCTTCTTACGGAGCGGCTGATTCTAGGAGTCCAGACTGAGAGGGGGGGCACGGAGGCCCCGAATGATGACAAAAGGACACAACAGAAAACATTATTTCAGTAAACCAATAACCAATATATAATCGCGAATACTTTTATTTTTAATGTCAAGGTAACGATGTTTATATATTCTGTTTTGGAAAGGTCGTCACCGGACCCCCCTCCTCCACATTGAAAATAGTTCGGTCCGACGGGATTATTCCTCCGCAGCTGTTTGTTACCGACAGATCCACAGAGTTTGAGGGAGAGAAGACACGCTTTAAAATCAGGAGTTTAAACACCTGATTTAGAGGAGAACCTCCGTGAA